>NW_006911415.1:0-76719 GCF_000523455.1 Bipolaris oryzae ATCC 44560 | reverse complement strand
GGTTGGTTGGTTGGTTGACAAACTTGTATGCTTATAGCGGTTTTTCCATGACAACTTTTGTTGCCAAAGGGGGGAGGAACAAAAGATATGGGGGGTGCGAGAGGGGAAAAAAAACGGGCATATGGGCTGTTGGCGAAGATTGAAGGGACGAAAGTTTCAATGGCTTTCTTTTTTGATCTTTGTCCCTTTTTTTCTCTTTCGACTCTTGCTGAGCTTGTTGCACTAGAGGGGCCTGAGAAAATGCGATATGAAGTATAATGTTGAATTGATTTTGATGATTCACATTTTTCTTGGGACTGGTGATGGTGTTGTTGATGATGATGATGATAATGATGCCTGTTGGGAGGGGCGCTTAGTTTTTGTTTGGTATGAAGTGACGTATGTATACGTGTTGTGTTGCATGAGGAAGCAAGGTTTCCCTTGTTGAAAAGCATGTGAAAGGTCACAAAGTTTAGGAATCTGAAAAGTAAGGGAGAGAGAGAGAGAGAGAGAGAAGAAAATTGCACAGGATTGCCAAAGGGTGAATCTAAAGTTTGATTACGACACATGCAATACTTGTGATACTTTCTTTAAGAGCATTATATAAATCAATAAAAAAGGAAACGTTGACATTTGAAGCATAAATAAGGAAAAGAGGTATCAAGCGTGATTACACAAAAAGAAAAGGTTCAGAGAAGCCCCCTATACTCCAGCCTTTCGCCCAACCAAATTTGCCACATTTTCGTCGTCATTGTTCACATTGTTCAAGTCTTCAATGGCGTTCCTAGCGTGATTATTTTTTTCTTGTTGTGAAAACCTTCGTTTGTGTTGAACGTGGTTCTGATCGTAGTAGGGTGCTTAGGCCTTGGCTGGTGGAGGGCCTGGTGGTGGTGCATAACCGCCTCCGCCATAGCTAGGCTGAGGAGGTTGAAGCTCGACACCATTCTGCTGACCGTAGTAGTTTTGGTTTGCACCGCCGCCGTAGTAACCGTTGTTGTTGTTTGTGGCAGCGTCATAGGGCGGGGCGGGTTGGTTTGCGTAGTATGGCTGGGCGTTGTACTGGTTGTTTTGGTTGTTGTAGAGACCAGGACGAGCGGCCCAGCCTGTTCCGTAGAAGGGCTTGCGACCGGCCTTGCGGCGACGACGCGCTGTTAAGCAGCTGTAAGTGCGGGTTAGTTTGTGCTTCCTGAGAACGCATGTGGTGATAGACAATGGGACTTACGAGCAGAGTACAAAGAGTAGGAGGAAGCCGACGACGACAACAACGAGGACCACCCATCGGACCCAATTGTTCCAGGCTGAGCTTCTGCAGCGCCTGTAGCCATATGCGTCGATGTAACACCTAGCCATGGTGTGTTAGAGTGATGTTTGTCGGAGTAAAAGTTGTCGCAATGCGAAAGAGTAGTAGTGGTGAAGGAGGATGCGTGGAACTGGGGCTGAAAAGCTTGGAGGAAGCCAGGGTACAAAAACAAAAGAGCTGGCTTGATATTGGCAGAGGCAGAGTATGAGAAGATGCCGATGGAAGCGGATTTGAATGACGTTGTGACGTCGTATGTTGCAAAGGACCCAAGGCGAGTTCTCATACCCCAGCCACTGATGCCGATAGCCGGGCAGTAGCTACGCACCGCCACTCTTGGAAACATGGAAAATCAGTGGGGCACAAACTTACCTGTCGTCATCCCAGTAGATCTGTCTAGCTTGCAGATGCATCGTGGTAGCAGGGCAAATGATCAATCTGAAGGTACTCTGTAGGAGGTGAGGGAGGAAAGAGGCGCAGAGTAGAAGGGCGAGTGAGAGAGCAGAGCAGAAGGAATGACGAAGTGCATGGCCATATAAGCCGGAGCGGGCAAGGATCCGGCGGACGCTCAGCCACACACCAAGAGAGCAACCCCGCTTGGCACGACGTGGAAAGACTTTGGCCGCGCAGACGACTAACGGCGCCTGCGCCAGCATGGGTGACGACCACGACTACGACTACGACTACGAGCGCATTTGTGCCTGGGTGGTGCTAGCGCCAACGAGAAGGCTCTACTAAATGGGCGTTGAGGGGGGCAATGTTGGTGGAAACGTCGCTGCAGCCTTTTGGTTGCAGTACGTACTCAGCCCTGCAGGAAATGGTCCAGCTCGTCCGTTTCCACAACCCTTCCATACGTCATCTGACCAAAACACACCACCGCCCGGTCCGGCGCCGTATATACGGCGCTGGCTATTGCCGCATTGCAGCTTACGCAGCAGCATGAAACAACGAAACACATACGTGGACTGTAGAGGAGGGGAACATGTTTGTTCGTGTTTCCTCGATTGCATGCGCCTGTTTGAGGTTGAGATGTATGTATGTATGTTGTAGAGTAGTCGCATGGATCATGCTGTCTGTTGCGCTCGGGACGTATGCCGGGCCTAGTCCGAAAAGGAGCATTAGGCGTTGGAACTGGACGCTAGTGGTGTGAGACCAGTGGCGCGCCACTGCTGAGTTGTCTGTGGATTGGATTGCCCATGGACCTTTTTTGTACGAGATGGCGTTGGCCTTGTGGTCGACTTGTGATGTTGCAAGCATTGATGGATGAAGTGGAAGGGGCATGGTACCAGTACAATTGTATGTTACGTATGCGTACACCTACTATAATACAAGTAAGCTGACCCATGTTGCTACCACCAGTTGATGCTTACACATACTGACTGCATTTACACATCACTATAGATGCCTAGTATGGACATGTCCATGTATACGTAGTTTATACGTTTACATACATGTGCATATCTAGACACCGCAGTAGGAGTAGTCATAGTATACCGTTCCAACCCCACAATCCCTCACCCACGCCACCAGCATGCCCCAAAGCCGTTCACGCCAGACATGCCTCGCCCCGCCAGCTCATCGGTTCTGTGGGCTACGACCCTTGGGCAGGCCGGGGGGTTGCAGCGCTCGCGACGTGTCGGCCCAATGAGGGCCTCGGAGCGCAGCGTTGGCCGCAAGACGCTAATGCAGGATGAGTTGTTCAACTGGTGCTGGCATGGATTTGCCTGGGGCCCGCCAATCTGCCAGCCTGCATTGTGCGAAATAATAGTTGTTTGTCCCTCACCGTCGCTTCTCGTCGTTTTGTGCATTGGTCCTCTTCTCTCCTTGGGGCCCTTGCTGTCGTCTCTGCCCGTCAAGTCGTCGGCTCAAGCCTGTCTCTGCGCTTCCCCCTGCCACCCAAGTCGCTCTCCCGTCAAGCTGGCCCGTTTCAAACAATCACAGCCCGCCGAATCGCCCGCTCTGGAAGAAAAAAAAAACAAACAAAACCTACGAGGAGCTGCAATACCGGCGCCCGCAATTGCTTTCCGCCCTTCATCCTCCGCCCTATTCCCACACGCTGTCAGAACAAAACCCTGGCGTTCACGCGCCCCGGCGCACGAGGCTTTCGAGTCACGAGCAAACTCAACACACGGACTAGTCACCAGAGACTACAACATTCCATTCTACCGCTGCCACTCTCAGCTCACTCCCCATGGAGTCGCACAAGGGATCAAGCACGCCCAACTAAACCGTATCAAAAAAAACCCCCCCTTCTCGGACCTCCCCTCCCACACCTTCTCATCACTTCCTGACATCCACAACATGGTCGCTCCAATATAAAACAGTCAAAATCATACAGGATGAAACTTGGCCTGTCGCCGCAATACTGGTAATATAGAAGAAAAAAGCCGTAAACGAGTCGAGAGCTAAGGGGGAACTGGATTGGCCATCGCTAGCCTGCAGAGCGATCTGCCCGTCTTTTCTTCCATCAAGTCGTAAGAATCATTAAAGATATCGTAGAAAGCTGACGACCGTAACTCGTAAGAATCAAACCACGTCGGCGGCCGTAAAAAAGTTGCCATCAAAAAAGCACAAGCCCGAACCGAATGCGTTGCGAACGTCGTGTGGCCCACAAGACCCCGTCGGTCACGTTACCGCCCGATTGAATACAAACAACACAACTACCTCATTTGCTGGCCCGAGCAATCAGCCACTGCAACACAGCGTCCAGATTCGTCTCTTCCTTTGCGCTGATGCCGTAGCAGCTCACTTCGCGGTGCGACACTGACTTGAGGTCCAACGCCTCAATCAGCTCATCCACCGAAAGCTTGTTAGGCAAGTCCGACTTGTTGCCCAAGACAAGGAGCGGGATTCCCTCCAGAGCCGGCTTTTCCAGCAGCAGCTTGAGCTCCTCGCCAGCAACGGGCAAGGCCTCTTTGTCAGCCGAGTCGACGATGAACCTGTTCCGATAAGCACAAGTCGACCATCACATGCAAACCACACGTACACAATGGCATTTACCCCGCGGCAGTACCGCTCCCACATGGAACGAAACCTAGGCTGGCCTCCCAGGTCCCAACTGTTGCCCATGGTCAGCAGATGCGCCTTGGTCTAGCTCTCGTTCCCCCCACCCCGCAAGCCTCGCTCAAACGGGAATGGCGCTGCAAGAGCCGAACGTGCGTGACCTTGGACTGAGATGAAGAATACTTACCACTTCAAAGTGACATGGCCTTTCTGCACACGCTTCATGTTGAAGCCAACGGTGGGGATGGAGCTAGGGCCATTGTCAGCGCATGGACCCCACTACCATGACGCTCATGGTTGCGCGAAGCAGTAGCATCGCCATCGTCGTGAAACATTGTCGCCGTATGCTTGCGCACCTCGGGACAAATTCTAACTTACTCAACAGTGAACTCTCCGCCCTAGAAAACAATCAGTCAGCTCGCCACCCACCAGCATGAAGCACGGCAGAATGTCATCGTCATTCTCCGCATCAGGAAGCGACTCACCGCCAGAACCCTCAACAGCGACGTCTTGCCAGCGTTTTGCAGTCCTATCATGGTGATGTCCATCTCAGTCGCCCTAGATGATGTGAGCAGTCAGCGTCTTCCATCTCAAACCATCACCGCCCGTGACTTTGCGTTTCTTTTGAGGGGGTTGCTAGAGCCGGCCAGATGAGAGGCATCAAATAGCGCACGAGACATGCCAGGCGTGGGCTGGTGATGAACATAAAGCAGACAAGTAGGCGTACCAGAATAGGCGGAGCAGCCAGTCGTAGATGCGACGGAAGAGGTTCGCCATGGCCGTTGTCGCGATGGGATACTGACTCGATGGTGTTGCAGTCTGGTTGGGAGGATTGGTGATGTACGAGCGATGGAGGAAGCCTGGGAACCTTGATCCTTGCTGCGGGGCATGTAGTAGGCGTGATCGCCGGGTAGTTAGCAGTAGCAACCGCAGAATGACGACGGGTCAACCGCGACTGGAGATGCGGAGAGGTGCCAGGCAATGCTGTGAGGAAGTAGAGAAGCAGAGCTGTGCCGCCCTAACGAAAGCCAGGAGTGGTTCACGCTGCAGCACAGTGATGGAGCCGCCGCGGCGTGTGACTTTGGGCCCATGGCGCTAGACAGGGGTCTGCCGATGTGGCCTACCGGACTAGTCTAGGAAAAAAGTTCGAGATTGGCATCGCAACTTTCATCATCCATCGCCCTTGCAGCTTGCCGTGCACACCTCACAGCTTTGCCTGCTGCTGTCCCCCGAATTCGCTCGTCCATGACCCCGTGAGCTGCGCCATCTTTTCCTTCACTGTTTCTCAACTGCAGAGCACAGCCCACTCGCGGAAACCATGGCGCCTGCCGCAAGCACAACGAGCAAGCCACAGCCGCAGTGGTCGACAAAAGTAGGTCTTTGCCTATACTCTTTGCCTACCAGCAACTTAATTGCCCCAGTTCGACACTCTCAGGCGACACGATTTGTTCCGCAACCCGCCCAAGGACAAGACAGCCTACCCGACGCTCGCAGCCGCCGTCGATCCCCACATCAATTCGTTCAACGCCATCTTTGCTCCAGGCGGACAGCTGGCCGAAGGCATACGAGATATTGGCACCAAAGTTTTCCTTGACGGTAACCCATATGCCACGCCCGAGGAGACAGGTCCCCGCAACAGGCTGCACCTGCGCATACAGGATGTCTTCCTCGACAAGCCTGTCCTGCCACCCACCAACAAGGTCGCACTCAAGAACCGCAATATTCTTCCCGCAGAGACTCGCGAACGACACGCCACATACCGCGGCAAGATGCGCGCGCGGTTAGAGTGGAGGGTCAATAATGGCGATTGGCAGGAAGAGGTTGTTGATCTGGGCTCAATCCCCATTATGCTCAAGTCCAATCGCTGCCATCTCGAGGGCCTCCCACCAGCGGCTCTCGTCAAGGCCAAAGAGGAGAGCGACGAGCTTGGCGGCTACTTCATCATCAACGGCAATGAAAAAATCATCCGTATGCTCCAGGTCAACCACCGAAATTACCCCATGGCCATTAAGCGTGGCGCCTTCACCAATCGCGGTCCTGGTTACACTCAATTTGGTATCCAACTCCGATCGATGCGACCCGATCAAACATCACAAACAAATGCTCTACATTATCTCAGTGACGGCAACGTCAACTTCCGCTTCTCATGGCGCAAGGCTGTACGAACCACGTCCCTCGTTATTCAGTTTTGTGCTAATAATTTTCCCAGGAATACCTCGTTCCAATCTGCATGATCCTCAAAGCCTTGGTCGAAACGAACGATCGCGAAATATTCGAAGGCCTCGTAGGCGCAGCTGGATCTGAAGGTCTCGAACAGAAGCAGTTTGTAACAGACAGAGTAGAACTGCTGCTCCGGACATATAAGGTCTATGGTCTACACTCCAAGGCAAAGACTCGCGCATATCTGGGAGAAAAGTTCAAGGTCGTCATGCAGCTTCCAGCAGACGTCACGGACGAGGAAGCTGGCACTGAATTCCTCCGAAAAATTGTCCTTCCTCATCTGGGCTGTGTGAACGTTACTCCTGCTCAAGATGCGGACAAATTCCGCATGCTTCTCTTCATGACCAGAAAGCTCTATGCTCTGGTCGAAGGTGACTGTGCCGTTGACAATCCAGACGCTGTCCAGAATCAGGAAATTCTCCTAGGTGGACAACTGTACGGAATGATCCTGAAAGAGAGGCTGGAGGAATGGCTCAACAGCTTTCAGATTGTTTTGAGAGAATGGGGCAGGAGGACAGAGTACAGACCCTTTACATCACAGGAATTCCATAAAGACTGGTCTTCCAAGATATTGCGGCGGACACAATTGGCTATCGGTCAGGCTATGGAGTACTTTCTCAGTACCGGTAACCTCGTTTCGCCGGTAAGCGCTTTCTCAATTCACATGTTAACGACGACCCGCTGACCAGTATAATAGACTGGTCTCGATTTACAACAGACCTCCGGATTCGTGGTCGTAGCTGAAAAGCTCAACTTTCCAAGGCAAGTTATACACTTCTTCCACTGGCGCACCACTAACTTGTATATAGATTTATTTCGCATTTCAGAATGGTGCACAGAGGTGCCTTTTTCGCGACACTTAAGACGACGACGGTTCGGAAACTCCTTCCAGAATCTTGGGGCTTCATGTGTCCTGTCCATACCCCTGATGGTTCTCCTTGTGGACTTCTCAATCACTTCTCGCACACGTGCAAGATTGCGACGACCAACCTCGACGTCTCAGCGGTTCCCAAACTTGTCGCGGAGTTAGGTGTATCAAGTAAATCGTCCGCTTCTCTTGACGCAAGTGTGGTGGTACAGCTGGACGGTCGGGTGCTGGGCTTCTGTTCGCCAAAGCAAGCCAAAATTATTAGCGACACGCTGCGTTACTGGAAGGTTGAAGGCTCGCACGGCGTACCGGTCGAGATGGAGATTGGCTACATTCCAAACTCAAACAACGGTCAATATCCGGGAGTCTACATGTTCTCACAGTGCTCGAGAATGTACCGACCTGTCAAGTACCTGCCTCTCAACAAACTGGATTACGTTGGTCCGTTTGAGCAACCCTACATGTCCATCTCTGTTACGGACGCCGAGATTGTATCTGGAGACTCAACCCACGTTGAATTTGAGCCGACCAACATCTTCTCCATCATCGCCAACCAGACTCCGTTCTCCGATTTCAATCAGTCACCAAGAAACATGTACCAATGTCAGATGGGAAAGCAATCTATGGGTACACCGGGAACTGCCATGAGATATCGAACAGACAACAAGACCTACCGCTTGCAGACAGGTCAGACTCCCATTGCCAGACCTCCATTGTATAACGAGTATGGAATGGACAACTTCCCCAACGGTATGAACGCCGTTGTGGCCGTTATTTCCTACACTGGTTACGACATGGACGACGCTATGATTTTGAACAAGTCATCACACGAGCGCGGGTTTGGCCACGGTACGGTCTATAAGACCAAGATTTTAAATCTCGAGGAAGGAAACCGCAAGAGTCGATCAAATAAGTCAATAGCTAAGCTTTTCGGCTTTGCACCCGAGGGTCTCATCAAAG
Source organism: Bipolaris oryzae ATCC 44560 (assembly GCF_000523455.1). NCBI lineage: Eukaryota > Fungi > Ascomycota > Dothideomycetes > Pleosporales > Pleosporaceae > Bipolaris > Bipolaris oryzae. The sequence continues at coordinate 68,392 of NW_006911415.1, read as the reverse complement.
CAGAGTCGAAGGAGACTCTTGACATTGATGGTTTACCTCGCATCGGGACCATGCTGCGGTCTGGCGATCCAATCGCAGCATTCCACACTGTCTCATATGACGCAGCTACCGGCGACTATGTGAATCGCGATGGACAGACTCAATTCCTCAAGTACAAGGAGGACGAAATTGCTTTCGTCGAGGAAGTCCGCGTCATTGGCTCAGAAGACGGGACTCAGCCTTGTCAAAAGGTCTCAGTCAAGCTGCGAACGCCACGTTCTCCCGTTGTCGGAGACAAGTTCTCTTCTCGTCACGGTCAGAAGGGTGTCGTGTCTCAGAAGTTCCCAACCACTGACATGCCGTTCTCCGAATCCGGCATACAACCAGATGTCATCATTAACCCCCACGCTTTCCCGTCCCGTATGACAATCGGCATGTTTATCGAATCACTGGCTGGAAAATCTGGAGCGCTCCACGGCATGGCGCAGGATTCAACGCCGTTCAAATTCGACGAGCAGAACACAGCCGTCGACTACTTTGGTGCGCAGCTGAAAGCCGCAGGCTACAACTACTATGGAAACGAACCAATGTACTCGGGAATCACCGGCGAGGAACTTTACGCTGATATCTATATTGGAGTCGTATTCTACCAACGTCTTCGTCACATGGTCAACGACAAATTCCAAGTCCGAAGCAACGGTCCATCCAACGCACTAACGGGCCAGCCCATCAAGGGTAGGAAGAAGGGTGGTGGTATCCGTGTTGGAGAAATGGAGCGCGACGCTCTGTTAGCCCACGGCACTGCCTTCCTCCTCCAAGATCGACTGATGAACTGCTCCGATTACACCAAGGCAGCGGTCTGCAGGACCTGCGGCTCCTTCCTCAGCACCACACCCACTGTCAGCGAGTATGGCCGCAAAAAGGATAGAAACGGCAAGGACGTCACTATTCGCTGCAGGCGCTGTGCCAAGCTTGCTGATGGCAACGATAACGACGTCTGGATGGACGCACAGGGCTTGCGCTACTCTGGTGGCGAAGATGTCGCGATTGTGGCTGTGCCTGGTGTCCTCAAGTATCTTGACGTTGAACTGTCTAGTATGGGTATTCGGCTCAAGTACAACGTGGATCCTTAGACTCACAGTGGAAGATATGGTTGAATTCGGAGTTGACTTATCATGCTGCGTTTTCTTTTTTGTTTTCCGTCATCTCGGCGTTGAGAAAGAATGAGGTTATGCCGGATTACTTTGGGGGAGGGGGAAAAAAAGTTTAATGACTTTTACTCTTTTTTTAGCATTGCATTTGCCTGGAGTAAATGGTGCTAGATTAGTATATTTCAATAGATTCTTATGTTTGAAATTCCTTCCGTTGCCCCATTCTCGCCATAAGGCTAGTCGTCACAGTGTTTACAAACATTCGTGGTGAAGGAGACAATTTTTTTTTAAAAAAAAAGAATAAAAGTTTGAATGACTTTGGCTTCTCTCGCGAACGATGCAGTGGTTTTTTTTTAAAAAAAAAATAAAAATAAAAATAAAAAAAGTGAGAAATTTCAGAAGAGCTTCTGTGGGACTAAAGCTTGAAAACCTCTACTACGATACAACTCAAAGATGTGAAGATGAATCGGGTTTAATACTGGATTGTTTTTTATATAATGATTATTGTATTAACTATACGGCTTTCTCTATCAGCGAGACGTAGTATTTTATCCTCGCCATCTTTTATACAATAGTTAAATGAGAAGAATAGAAAGCTTCTTTAATATTAAAATTTAGACACCTTTCTATGAATGAAAAGTTCTAAGAAAAGAAAGATCTAATTTCAATATAGAAAAAAAAATCTTTAGAATTAGTTTTCTGAGTTTTAGAGTAACTTTTAGCTTAGAGGAAGAGAGATGTAAACTCTTAATCCTGTAAACTCCTTAGTATTGTGGTTAAAGAATTTTTGACATATAGAAGAAAACATATTACGCTACCTCTGCTTGTTTTACATATATATTCTTCTATGGAATGGGTGGAGAGGGTGCTGTACTCACGAGTTCTACCCGAGTAGACAACGGCTAGTTTCCTTCTCTTCCTCTTAGCAGCTAAGTCTTGTCAGATTTAGAGGAATTGTATTAAGAGAATATTATGAGATTGAGCTCCGTAAATGGCATGTCCATCTACTGTATATGAATATTTACATCTTACACTCCTGTCCTTGGATCGGAGTGTGTATACAAGGGTCGCTAGCGACCCTTGTGCACCGGCACACTATGCCTATACTTATACTGTGGTGTAATATCAAGTGATCAGACTGCGGATATGTATTGTGATTTCTTTTCGTATGTAGATAGGTACTTTCCTCAATCAATTCTTTGCTTGCAATTGGATTACAGCTTTGTTCTACCAGCTTGATCACGTATCGTGCCACAATACAAAGGCCTCGGACATTTAAATACTGAGCCAAAGCTCAAGAGCCTCCTTATACTTCAACGCCCCAAGACCAGTAACAGCATTCCATCCAACAGTAGTCGGATAACCGGTAGAGTTGCAACCTTTGTTGCTCTCCCCTTCGGTGATATCTCGAACAATATGATCCGCGTATTTGTACAGGACAGGATTGATAAACCCGACGACCGGCTTGCCCACGGCCAAACGCTCCAAATTAATACGCGAAATCATAGCGGCAACATACTGTGCCGGCACTGAGGTCCCGCCTACTTGGTAGAGGACTCCTTGGTCAATGATGTAGTTGGATGAAACAGTGGCAATGCCGGAGAGGTCGGGCATCCCGCGGCCAGAGAGACTACGGACACCGTCTTTCCCGAACTCCGAGATGACGTCTGACAGTAGAGTGTTGTTCGCAACCAAAGGAGCTATGCCCGTGAACCCGGGCTTGTCCAATGATGCTTTCGCAAGGTAGTTGCTAACGGAAGGTTGTTGCCACTTCGGCCGGGCGTAGATTGCGGAAATGCCACCGCCGCTCCAGGAAAAACCGAGCTCTGGATTTTCGCCGTGAGGGTTACGGATATCGACTCCGTCTTTGAGCATTGTCCCGCCGACAGAGGTTACGTAGGGACAATTGGCTGGGGTGGCGACGGTCCAGCGGTCGTTGTTGGAGCCCCAGCAATCGGGACTTTTGCTTGAGACGCCCCAGTCGCCAGTTGAGATGACGACGGTTGTGCCTTGGAGGGCAAGTTTCATGAACTCGTTGCATTGCCTGCGTTGGAAGGAACTAGCAGGTCGGAATTTGAATTAGAAAGAGGGGTAAACAAAGAGGCGTTTTGGGTCCGTATATCACGATCAACTTACATGGGATAAAAGTCCTCCGTTGCTCCCCAAGAGCTAACAAGCACAGATGGCGGCTTCACTCCTCCACACTGTCTTTGACCCTTATATCCGCCTTTTGCCGCATTCGGGTATTGCGCTTCCCAGCCTGGTAGCGCTCCAGTCACGTTGTAAGCGCTATACGTGCAGTACGACCCTACAAAATTCCCCTTGGTTCCTTGATTTCATCGAAAATGCAAGCGAACGTTTCGTCTCTTACTTACCGTCAAAGGCATCCAGCAAACTATTAGCACCGCCCCTCAACACCGGATCGACCTGAATGACGGGATCATCCGGACTGATAATCGTTACTGTATTCGGAGACACCAAGGGTATAGTCAAGGAGAGATTGATAAAGACGTCACCAGCAGATGTATTTTTAGACCTTGGGTCAGGTGCACCATCGATGAGAATCTGTTTAGGTACAATACCCTTTGGCACTTCCGGCGCAAACGCCGACCAAAAGATTTCGAGATCTTCTTGCTTGTACTTTTCAATTCCATTAGCATATATAGCATGTGTATACTTGGGATTCCACGGCGCAGGTTTGTGAGGGATACCGTAGAGATCGCGAATACACGCTGGCTCCAATGCGGAGTGGTTGTTTGTGCACGGTACGGTGGTTTTAGTTCCAAGGTTCGATTCTAGCTGAAGAGGTACTACGGGGATACCGCCCTGTTGCGTGACTGGACGCACGTCTGGGACGCCTCGCTTTCGCAACGAAGCGTTGCTGTCAGACTCCATCTCGTGGGATAAGATGATTCCGGGCCATATGAAATCGACGTGTTCGACAACGCTGACGGGAACGTAGTACGCTTCTGTCGCTGCGACCGTACGCCCAGAATCAGTATGGTGGTAGTGGTGGAATTCAGTCCCTAGCAAGTCTTCCAACTGCTGTACTGTTGCTGAAAATTCGATCCAGGCTTTGTTCTTCGACTGTGTGATAGGCTTGGTCAGGTCGGCCACCGGAAGAAATTCTTCGAGCCACTGCTGGACCGTTGTGACGGCTTCTTCGCTTGGGCTGAAGAAGCTATGGACTTGTTCTTTTGTCCAGTGCTGGCCGTAACGTGGCGAGTCTGGGTCTGATACTGCCATCAAGAGCTCTTCACCTTGCTCTAATCCGTTCTGTGCAATTGCAATTCGAACAGGGTGAATGATGTCTGGGTTCAGACGATCGCCTTTCTGCCACCCGGAGGGCAAAGAGCGACGTTCTTCGTGCAAGACATGGCCGCGCTGTGCCAGGGAGGCGTGAGATAAAGTTATTCCAGTGACAAAAAGCCACAGAATCTGGTGGAGACTAGTCGATGCCATACTTGTCTTGTGCGTACCAAAGAGGTACAAACAGCTGGCTTGTGGTTGAAAGGTGCTTTGGCTACTCTTGTGAGGTTCGTTTGTGTTGGTGAGTGAGACTCTGACACTTCCACGAAATCTGGCTTGCTCGATTTAAATAAGCGGTCAAGACAGCTTGACGTGGAATAATCCATGCTCAAATTCGAGCATTCATTCGATAATGAGCCTGCTGACCTTGCTCGTAGGAAATGGGTGGGCTGACTCTGGGTATTAAGGTTGATGTAATAAACCTTATGACACATATGATGATAGTTATGTAATTCAGTCTTGTATAGTATATATATTCTCTACTATAGCGACTTCGGGAGGGGCTAAGCTCAAAGAGCTAGACTTGGGCAATGCCAGGTAACGACGTTGTGTTGGATAAAGAACTGAGCTCTAGGCTACCCAGCTACCCATGTGAACATAGACGTTAGTTAATCAAGAAGAAAATTCTCAGAAAGCTTCTTTGGCATGGAATTTCAAACGCCTCGTCACTTTCATATAGCTTAGAAATTCAAAAAAAAATAGTTTTAATATTAAGTTCTTCTTTGCTAAATATTTGCTTTGTATTGAGAGAAAGAGAAGAGCTTAGAATAGACTAGTAGCAACAATGGTGTCTATTTATTGATCATGCTTCGCCCGAGTGTTAGTAGACTATCACGTTTTGAAAGAATTAGAACAACGACCGAGAAAATACAAAGATGCGTATAATTGTCATGTCTATTACTTGGAACAATGTTTTATGCGTGATTCTGTGCAGTACAGGAGGGTATCGTAATGACTCATCCCATAGCCGATTTTCCATAAATGGCCAAATAAAAAAACTCCTGTACTATGCTACCACCCAATCATACGCCGTTTGTGCTACTTTTTTCTTCGTGCTCTCGTCAATGTGTCAATGCTGTGGCTGTTCCTGTTCTTCAGTATAATCAGCCGCTTCTTTCTGCTCCGCCTCGCTTTCTTCGTCAACCTTGGCAAGGAAGGGATGCTCCAAAGCCTCAGCAGCCGTGATTCGCTTTGCTGGGTTACATTCCAAAAGGCGGTGCAAGAACTGGACGGCTTCCTTCTCTTCTTCCTCAAGCTCCTTCTTGGGCTGGGTCTTGTCGCCTGTCCGACCTGTGCACCAAAGGATAATCTTCTCTAGGCTGTGACCGCCTTCACTGTAGCTAGGTATGTTCGTCTCAAAGACTTGGCCATGTAGGAGTGCTGTCTCCCGCATCTTCTTTCTTCCAAATATAGTGGTGATCTCGAGCAGCGCATCAATGTCGTCTGCGCTGTGAAAGAAGGGAAAGCGATGCGAGAGCATGGTCAAGAGTATGACTCCCACACTCCATACATCGATAGAACAGGTCTGTTGAGTGCATTTCAGAAGCACTTCAGGGGCACGGAAGCCACGAGTGCCCGCTCGGTTGGCGCGTCTGCTGTTACGAGTGTCGTTCTTGGGATAGGCGGAAGCATTGTGGCCTGCTGATTGCGTTTGGGCGTAGACGCTGTGGGATACCCTATAGCGACGGTCCTCTTCGTTCAAGTGGCAGGCACAGTTGTGCCAATCTGTGCCTTCACGTTCAGCAAGGCCAAAATCGACCAGGACGCCACGAGATTGCGATGTGTTGTAGAGAAAGTTGGTAGGCTTGACATCACGGTGAATAATGCCTTTCTTGTGGACTGCCGCAAGAGCAGTGAACAAACTTCGAAAGTAGAAGCGCATATCGGAAATCTTCATGTCGCGGTAGTAATCTCGAAAGTCGCGATGCTGAAAGTAAGGTAGCACGGCAGCCACCTGGTCCAAGTGACGAAAAGCGGTGATGAGGGGGCACACTGAGTCTGAATCTCTCAGATCGTAGAGAAGCTCGAGCTCGTTGAAGATACGTATCGGACTGCTGGTAACGTAGATCTTCTTGATGGCTACATAGTGGGGACGGCGGGTGGACTGCTTCCTGCGCAAAGGGGACATGCCCTTGTTCTTTTCCCGCTCGTCAATGTCCCAGTCGTTTCTGTATTTTTCGTACTCGAGATCTTCAGCTTTGTAGACAGTAGAGAAGGTTCCTGTGAAGAAGTGTGAGCGACCCCCGGTACCCTGCATGACTGCAAGCCAATAATGGGGGACATACCCTCTCCAATGCGGTTGATTAGTCGAAAGCGCTTGCTGATACCGACAAATGTCTCTTCGAAGCGCGCCATGTCCTCCTGGACGGAATCCTCGACTTCCTCGTCACTACTGTCGACTGTTTGTCCACTCTCGTCAAGCGGATCCATGCTTTCGTCCATAGTCTCTTCCGCTTCTTCTGCCTTTATAGAGTCTTCGTGGACGTCAATGGCCTCTGCATTCCGCAGTGAAGTGCGTGCCTTTGCCATGGGAGGAGTGTAGGTTTGTAAGTGGCCTTCTTATGGTGTGCAGAATGATGCGCGAGTCTCTGCACAGCGTTTGGGAGACGCGTTCCGCGATTGAACCCTGGATGATTACTAGGCCGGAAGGGGAAGCATGATGACAATGCGCACAGGCCAATAAACACATGCAACGCGCTTTCCCGCCAAGTGAGACGACGGCCCGCATTTGTCCCTTTCTCTTGAGCAAACAACCCCACCCTCGACGACCCTTTCGTCGCTTCTTTTTGTTTTGGCCTTCTCGTCTTTTGGTTCCGCAAGCAATTCTGACCATCATGGATGCGCGCGTGGAATTCGACATCAATGAGGCGGTCAAGCTGTTCGACAGCGACCCTTCGACGATCCCCACGCCCGAGGCCCCGCAAGCGCTACAAGACTGCGAAGATGAGCCAGAAGCGCTGTCGTCGCCCGGATTGATCAACAGCGAGCTGAATCCTGTGGTTGATGCCGTGGCAGAGAGCCCAGATGCGATTACTCGCAGCTCTGTCTTTGATACTCTACAGTTTCTGCTGAAGTGCGTTCCCGCATATCCAAAGCACGCAAAAACATATGACACAGAACCTAACCGTAAACTCTTCCGGCTCTCTAGGCACTCATCGCAGATTCCTCCCGCAATTCTCAGCAAGATTCTCGACCTCATATCCTCCGCATTGTCTACACAAGCCGATATAATACACGCAGACCTCGAGGCCGAAGAGCAAGATGCGATACTTCACCATAAGAATCTACTCGAAATGTATGGATTCCTTCTACGTTGGACCATCTCCGCAGTGGAGACAAGAGCGCTAGAGAAATCCGCCTCTGCCCCAGCAGCGCGGGGGCGGGGTAAAACTACAAAGACAAAAACTGGCGGAGGCAAAGAGAGCGCCTGGGATGCCTCTGCCCAATTAGAGACGGCATTGGACCGAATGAGCAAGGTGCTTAGACTCAAGCTGGGCCGCATATTCGTCACCACATCAGAGCGAGATACGTTCATCGGCCTATTCACAAAGCCGGTGTACCACATCCTCGAGAATGAGGCAAGAGTCAAGAACAATGCCATACGGAATCATTGTTTTAGAGTCTTGTGTTTTGCCGTCAAATCACATGGACATGCATACAGTAGGTACACCAGGACCCGATAAAGTGCATCTACTGACAACTATGATAGCCGCGCAAACGTCGATCAACCAGAGTCTGACATATTTTGAGCATCTTTCAGAGCCCATGGCAGAGTTTCTCTTCACACTTGCAGATGCTTTTGATTACCCACAGCTCACCGAAGATGTCTTGAAAGATATCAGCAGCAAGGAGTTCAGTTCCACAGATCTCAAAGGTCCAAAGTCTATCTCGACTTTCCTTACCAAGATTTCTGAACTCACACCACATCTCGTCATCCGACAGATGACACTGCTTGCAAACCTGCTAGATAGCGAGTCGTATACCTTGCGCTGCGCCCTCATCGAAGTCTGCGGAAACCTCATAACCATGCTTAGCAAGCTGAGTCAAGACGACCGCAGCGAAAATCACAAGGCGCAGATCCGAATTTTCTTCGATGTGCTGGAAGATCGCTTCCTCGACATTAACCCCTATTGTCGTGCTAGGGTAATGCAGGTTTACGTTAAGCTTTGTGATCTAGAGCAGAAGTACCCCAAACGCAGACAAAAGGTCGCCGAACTTGCTGCTCGCAGTCTTGAAGACAAAAGTAGTAACGTTCGCCGAAATGCAATTAAGCTGCTTGCTAAACTCATCTCAACACATCCCTTCACGGCGTTTGATGGAGGATTGCTGTCGACAAAGGACTGGACTAAGCGATTGGAGGAATGTGAAGCCCAAATCAATGCCCTGCAGCCTCCAGAAGAGTTGAGGGAACGCCCACCGAGTGATCAAACGGTCGATGAGACACTGCTGCAGGATGCAACACAGGCTGATGTTGGGGATGAGGAAGGACCGAAGCATCCATCTGAGATGAGCGAAGAGGAGAAGGCTGCCGCCATCGAAAAAGCTCAGAAAGACGCGGCCACCGCGCAAGAGCTGGAAAAATTTCAAGCAGTACGCAAGTTCCTGCTCGAAGCACTCAAGTTCATTGAGGTCATCAACGATGCTGCTGAGATCATAACTCAGTTACTGTCATCCAAAAATAAGAGCGAAGTCATCGAAGCCATGGACTTCTTCACCACTATCGATGCGTACAAGATTGCAAATGCAAAGCTTGGTATCCGGAGAATGTTACGACTCATTTGGACCAAAGGCAACAGTGACGAAGGCAAGGGTGTGCAGACTCATCTACTTGAATGCTACAAGGGCTTGTTCTTTGACGCACCGCCCGGATTCGATGACAATGCGGTTGCAAACTATATTTCAAAGAACATGATCAGTTTGACTTTCGGTACAACGCCGGCAGAACTGACGTCCCTCGAGCAGCTTCTCAGTACGATGATGAAGCAGGGCCTGGTCAACGGATTAGTCATTCAGAAGCTTTGGCAGATCTATGGCTACCAGAAGAAAGATATCTCCAAGAATCAGCGCCGAGGAGCTATCATCGTTCTGGGTATGCTGGCACTTTCCACACCCGACATTGTAGTGCAGGAAATGGAGACCTGCCTTAAGATTGGTTTAGGAGAGCTTGGTAGGCGAGACCTGGGCCTGGCTCGGTACACTTGCATAGCTCTTCGCCGCATGAGCCAGCCGCCAGGAAAGCAGGCCGCTAGTGACGCTCCAGCTCAAACTGTGAAACTGCCCAACGATCACGCAGTGTTGGTGAGGCTGGCTGCAATCACAGAAATGACTTCGGACAGCAAGGAGTGGTATGGAGTAGCAGAGCAGGCTATCAGTGCCATATATGTTCTATCCAAGCACCCCGACGTCTTGTGCTCAGAAATCATCCGCAAGATCACCAAGCGTGTCTTTGCTGGACAGCATAAATCCGAGTCACGCCCTACATCAAGTTCGAGCGCTGTTGAGCTGAAAGGGGAGGATGAGGAAATGCCAGATGCACCTCCAGTCGAGGAACCACAACCAAAGAAGCAAAACTCTGCCCTCGCTCTCTCCCAGCTCCTTTTTGTCGTCGGCCATGTTGCAATTAAGCAAATTGTGCACCTTGAGCTTTGTGAACTCGAGTTCAAGCGTCGGAAAGCTGAAAAGGACAAGAAGAACGCATCTGCTCCTCGAAAGTCGATGGCATCGTCGAGCGATCCTACACCCTTGAAAAAGGGCCGCAAACGAGGCGCTACTAAGGAGCCTACACCAGCGCCTGAGGAAGCTGACGAGCTTGATCTGATGGCCGGTACTACTGAGGATGATTTTACCGAAGCCATTGCGCATGTCCGTGAACGCGAGCTTCTATACGGCCCGCAGTCTCTTTTGGCAAATTTTGGTCCACTGGTGGCAGACATTTGCGCCAACAACACATCATACAATCACCCGACTTTGCAAGCTCAGGCGGCGCTCTGCTTAGCGAAGCTCATGTGTGTTAGCTCAGAGTACTGCGAGACCAACCTTGGCTTGCTGCTCACCATCCTTGAGAGAAGTCAGGATGCTGTCGTCCGCAGCAATCTTGTTGTAGCGCTTGGTGATATGGCAGTGTGCTTCAACCACCTCATTGACGAAAACACCGACTTCCTCTACCGCCGCTTGAACGATGGCGACCCTAGCGTCAAGCGCACTTGTCTAATGACACTTACTTTCTTGATCTTAGCAGGTCAGGTCAAGGTCAAGGGTCAACTGGGTGAGATGGCCAAGTGCCTCGAGGATAGTGACAAGAAGATTGCCGACATGGCACGCATGTTCTTCACCGAGTTGTCGACCAAGGACAATGCTGTCTACAATCAATTCATTGATATGTTCAGTGTGCTTAGTGCAGACACGGGCCTTAGCGAAGAGGCATTGAAGAGAATCATCAAGTTTTTGGCTGGATTTATTGAGAAGGTATGGATTTACAATAGACTACACAATCTTGCAGCACCGATACTAACATTATGTAGGACAAACACGCCAAGCAACTATCTGCTAAGCTTGCTTCGAGGCTTCCAAGGGCCGAGAATGAGAGGCAGTGGAATGACATCGCATATGCGCTGGCTCAGCTACAGCACAAGGATGAAGAGATTCAGAAGTTGGTGTCGGAAGGCTTCAAGGTTGTACAGACGGCTGCGTAGAAGGTTGTGTTGTTGGGCTTGGTCACGATTGTATGGAAACGATATTGATACCCTGGGCATTGGGTTGGATTTAAATTTGGCGTTGTGGTGGGTAGAAAACTTGGTATCATGTAGAACGTGATGACCCAAACGTTGCGTGCAATACCATGTTTTCCAGTGGTGGCCTTTGGGGGCGCACAATAATTTTACATGTCCATCTCTTGCGTATGTCACTATATGGTTTGCTTCTTGGCATCCTTTACTTTGTTTTCGGCCTTGGCCTCCTCCTTGGTCTTCTTCCCTGCCTCGACTCTCCTCTCCTTTGCCGTCTTTTGCTGTCCAGCCTGCCCACCATGCGCTTCTAGTCTCGCCTTTTCGTTCTCTGTGTGTACCTTCATGCGCTCCATGGCTTCTTCTAGCGTCGGTATCCGATATCCTTGCTTCCTTGCCTGTGCCAATCTCTGCACACTGACCTGCCTCCCCCGCGCGGCACTCCTCACATCCTTCAGTAACCGGTCCTTGATGCGCTGCTCATCTAATTGGGCCTCAGTGAGGACTGGTGGGCGGTTCTCGACGGGCTCGCCAAAGGGCGCAACAATCGAGGTTACAACATGGTGGATGGCTGTGGAGGTGCGATGGCCTGACGCTATGCGGACGACGTCGCCTTCGACAAGGGAGTTGTTGGGATCGCGGACAAGATAGTTTCTGGGCGCAGGGAAATGCTACAAGTGTTTGTTAGCATTGGAAAGGTTTGTGTGTGTTTCAATTGCCAATTCCTACTTTTCTAAACTTCTTATTCCACTCTTGTTCTGCGACTCGCACTTTTACTGCCTTTGACATCTTCCCCGCCGAGACTACGACGCCAATCTTGTGACTCGCAAAATATTCTTGCACAATTGGCTTGCTAGCCTTGGCTTTATTCGCTATCGACGCCATGACGGGCGGCTATGTGGTGGCGGTGGTCCGGGTCGTGTGCGGTGGATGCGGAGGTCTTGCGGAGGTGCGCTAGCGCTACAAGGGCCTTTATATATTGAGGCCGAGTCCGGACAGGTCAAGACAGCAACTCAATGCGTCGTTTGGGGCTATCTGACGGCGGGTCGGGGGGCGTGGGGAACTGCTGCAGCCTCGATCAACGGGTTCGCGCCAGCTCTTCCACCGCGCACAAAAAGTCAGGTCGGTGATGCCAAGGCTTAACTCCGATTGGTCGCATAATCTACGTTACTGCTATCGTGTCCCGAACCCTACTACTTTACCCTTCACTCGCAGCTTCTCATATCAACTTGACTTTCCCCCTCTCTTCCCTTTAGTTTCGAGGTCGCCCGACCTCGCTAGACGTTTGTGAATTTCATGTAGACAATTGTTCTCGTATTTATATCGGATACGCACATTCCGTCCACTCACTTTCCCAAGTTCAAAGTCGCCGCTGGCGCACTTCATACTGCACCATGCTTCTACGGATAGCGCTGTTTTTTGTGGTCGCATGTCTGGCGCTGCTAGTTGTTGGCGCAGAAGACTATTACAAGGTATGTAAAGTCTACATTATGCGATTCATACTCTTACCTTTATCGCAATTCCAAGTGCTTTGGCTAACCAAGTTGCGCAGCTACTAGGTCTTGAGAAAGATGCCTCGGAGCGTCAGATCAAGAAAGCGTACCGAAATCTGAGCAAGAAATACCACCCAGATAAGAACCCGTACGTCCAATGCTACACGCGTCCGCCAGGAGCCTACTAACATGTCACAGTGGCAACGAAGAAGCAAATCAGAAATTCGTTGAAATTGCCGAAGCCTACGAAGTCCTTATCGAGAAAGAAACACGCAAGATTTATGACCAATATGGCCATGAGGGCATTCAACAGCACAAACAAGGTGGTGGTCCTCGCCAGCACCACGATCCCTTTGACCTCTTCTCACGCTTCTTTGGTGGCTCCGGACATTTTGGACATCATGGCGGGGAGCGACGAGGGCCGAACATGGAAGTCAAAGTATCTATTCCTCTACGTGACTTTTACAATGGCCGTAAGACGGAGTTCACGATTGAGAAGCAAGCAATCTGCTCGGCCTGTGAGGGATCAGGTTCCGAAGATGGACACGTAGAGACCTGTGGCACATGTGGTGGACGAGGTATTCGCATACAACGACAACAACTTGCACCGGGACTCTTCCAGCAAGTCCAGGTACATTGCGACCAATGTCACGGCAAAGGCAAGACAATCAAGCATCCATGCCCGGTCTGCAGCGGTAGTAGAGTTATCCGTGAATCCGAGACGCACCAGCTTGAGATTGAGAAGGGCATGCCCAACGGCGTACGCATCACCTATGAGAATGAAGCAGACGAGAGCCCAGACTACGTCGCTGGAGACCTTATCGTCCACCTCGCCGAAGCCGATGCTGCATTCGGACAACAAGAGCACGAACGCACAGATGGTACCTTCTTCCGAAGACGGGGTAAGGACCTCTTCTGGCGCGAGGTTCTGTCTCTCCGCGAAGCGTGGATGGGCGACTGGACCCGCAACGTCACGCATCTCGACGGCCACATTGTGCAGCTCTCGCGCAAGCGCGGCGAAGTCGTCCAGCCCAACCTTGTTGAAATCATCAAGGAAGAAGGCATGCCCATCTGGCACCAACAGCTGGAAAACAACGAAGGTCTGCAATACGGTGACCTGCACGTGGAGTACGTGGTCGTCTTGCCCGATCAGATGGACAAGGGTATGGAAAAGGACTTTTGGAGCGTCTGGGAGAAGTACAGGAAGAAGAGTGGGGTCAGCATTGATGCTGAGCTTGGTAGGCCGCAAGAGCCGATTAAGATGCCGGAGCCTGATGCGCATGATGAGCTATAGGTGTGTGAAAGGAAAGAGAGAGTTTTGTATGAATTGAACGTACGCGAATACCCGTGGGTGGAATGAAGATGGTGTGTGTTGTGGAGTTGGGGAGTCAGTCTTCTGTGAGATCAATGAGAGCATGGGAAAAGGGAAATTTTATAGATGGATGTTTTTTTTCAGCTTCTTGGATTTTCTTGGTATAGGTGTGGCAAGATTATGCAGTAGTACTATGTGCAAAGTGATTCTTATTTTGCTTCGTATGTGTGTGTGTATGTATGGTGTGAAGTTACTACTTGAACTGCCTTTGTATCTGTTGTGGTGTATAGCACATCAGTTTTTTTTCTTCAGCAAGAATAACCGGCCCGCTAGAATCAGACATTAAAAAATTCAGCTGGATTAAGGACTCAAGTAAGAAGTCGAGACAAAATCTTCGAGGCTTCAGCTTGGGAATTTACGTCTACGAGAGTTTGCTTTTAAACCCAAAAAAAACGAGGTTACAGGGTAACAAGTGACATGTCTTCGCCTTAGGGGCTTGTTTGTCTTGTTGTTACACATTTTTCTTGCACATCAAGTGTTCTGTTCGAATACAATTCTCATTTCCGTGGCCTTGAACGCTGTGTATTTTCAAGGACGAGTTACGTCGTTCGAAGACAGGCTAGTAGGGTTTGCGATGTCATTACGTTATCTATACCTTGTACTTTTTTCTTTTCTTCATTTGAATGACTAATTTCTATGAACAGAAACCAATTATGGTGGGATTGTATTCCAAGTCACACTTGAAGAAATTACTTATAGTCATCACAGACCTTCTATACATTGTGGGTCTTTGGGTATTGCAATAAATGAGTAGAGAATTCGAAAGAGACTGGGTATAGGGATTTTACGAGTAGCGAACTCAGTAATGGGTAGATGTGAGATGTAAAGTGACTTGATGGTAAGGATACTATACTGGCTTGAAGAGGATAACAGGGATTAGAAGATCTTCAAAGTTTCAATGACTTTGGTGTGTTTCTATACTAAGATCTGAATACTCTCATGTGTCATAAGTCGTCTTTGTTGGAATGCAAATACCCATCCCTAAATGACAAATTCGATATTTGTCATTCCACCGATCGTGCTATTACTTGAAGGGCGTTTCTTTTCTTTTCTTTTCTTTTTGGAGAAGGGATACCCAATTACCCCAAAAGCCACAAAATGGCCCACCAGTCACGAGATACCTTACCACGCAGATGACTCATTTCATCACTTATTCCCGTAGTCTAAATCCCG
Organism: Bipolaris oryzae ATCC 44560; assembly: GCF_000523455.1. Classification (NCBI taxonomy): domain Eukaryota; kingdom Fungi; phylum Ascomycota; class Dothideomycetes; order Pleosporales; family Pleosporaceae; genus Bipolaris; species Bipolaris oryzae. The sequence goes on along the minus strand of NW_006911415.1, from coordinate 53,193 downwards.
GCCAAGAGGATGTAACTCTACAAACACACACATGCATATGCATACCAATGTTTTCCCCCAGATAATCCCAGCTCTCATGCGTTCACCAAGCGACCCTCCATCGCCAAACCCCACTGTCTTACAACATGAAGATGCCAATAAGCCGATCAAAAAACCCGATTCCACTCGTCACGAATCCCTTGCCCGGGCAAATCTATCCGGGCCACTGATATACGGTGGGGGTGGCCTATTTGTGTGGTGAAACTGCCCCCAAAGAATCCTTCCAATCCTGCCAGAAACACAAGTTCGAACATAGGGCTGCAGACAATCACATGTGGCGCAACAAATCCCCGGGAACATGTGAATCCCCTCCCCTCCCCCCTCCCATGCCTTTTCATGCTCTGGTTCCCGACGGAAGGGAAAGGGAGGGTGAAAAGAGAGGAAAAAAATCCTCCTTGTCGGATGCGGGATACGGATGCATGTGGACAGTTAGACTAGCGCTGTATGCATCGATGTGTATAGTCTTGGCAGCGGGTTCTCGACGTCAGTTAAGTATGTAAGGGATGATGGGGCTGAACCCCCCCCCCCCTTCTCTCTCCCTCAATCTTGGCAGTGCTTGTATCGAGGAAGGAAAGGGAAGAAAGCAAAGGGGGAAAGAAAAAGAGGGAACATGCCGTGTCGTATTGTTACGCCACATTATCGTGGATGGGGTGCATAGCAGGATCTGGCCCGGTTAAGCGGCCCAGCCAAATGCACGGGAACAACATGGCCGCCGCCGCGGAAGGAAGCCAGAAGACCGTACATTCATCGGTAACGTACGTGTGTGATTGCGGCTGACGTGTTTCTCGCTTCGAAAGGAACGGTTGCTCGGTATCCAAGCGGTGGAGATGGTGGTGGTGGTGGTGGTGTGACACCGATGAGCTGGGTCGGGAGGGAATGGATCATGCTGCGTTTACGCGGCGTTGAACAGGAAAAAAAAAGGGGAAAGGAATGCGGGAACTCCCCAAAGAGGAAACTTCAGCACCACACGCACACACATCCTACGGATATAAAACGCGTATGAGCAAGCGAGAGGGATGGTGGGCGATTAATAATCTGATACCGATCAATCGGGTAATTTCGCTACAGCACACCACCTCCAGCAAAGGATTGTTAATGTACGAGACCGAAACGAGCCACATCCGAGTGTGAGGGTCAGTCAGTTTCACCACGGTGGTTTCCCTTGATCCAGAACGTTTGTTAATCAAGATAAACAACTAGACCCTTCCAAACCATGCTCTCCGGTATACATATACACACAATGTGCCTTCTCGCACGAATTACTCACTTGGTCTAGCACCATGGCCCCAATTGTTGATGATGATGGTGCTGATCCCATCACAGCTTACCGGCGTCCGCTTTGATAACATCCCTAAGCAGCCTGAGCGCCTCAACCGCAAAAGCCACCATGTTGCCTTCCCTCTCTGAGCTTCCCGTCTCTGCCTCTCTCGTCGCCGTGTCCCCACCCTCGCGTGCCACTGCAAGAGCCACGTATCCCGGTGTGCGGTTCCTGGTGCTGCCGCCCGTAGGGCCCGCAGTCCCGCTCTCGCTGACAGCATACGTGCTGCCCAACTTGCTGCGCGTGTGCTCGGCTAGACCTGAGACAACGGCTGGCGTAGGGCCGCTATAGCCAGAGACGGTTTCCTGGGTCCAGCCGCCAAACGCTATGCGAGATTCGAGCGTGTAGAGGATTAGGCCGCCACGGTAGTAGGAGGATGCGCCGGGGAAAGAGAGAAGAGCTGCTGAGATGAGGCCGCCTGCTGCCTAGGGGGGTGATGTTTAGTTAGCTTTAGGTGTGTATCACATGTCCGTTGACAGATAGAACGAGGTACACAGACTGTTTCTGCAACTGAAATTGTTTCTTTGCGCTCTTTGAGAAGAGTAGCCACCTCTTGAACTATCAGCCGGAGCTCTTCGGGTGGGAAGCTTGGGGGTGCCATTGTGCAGCTTGAAAACGATGCCACGGGACTCTGCGATGTTTTGGGGATGTATTGAGTCAGTCTCAGTTGATGTAGAGGAACCGGTATCTTTTTGTTGTTTGTTTACAACATTGTTGCAGGCTAAGCACGTTGACATGATGTTATGGCCGACGTCGCCGTTGCGGGTCAGTGGGGTAGCTTCTCCAAAGTGACGTGATGCGGGGTAGCTTCTGTTCTGAACACCAGCAATATGTAGATTGAGAGAATGCTCCGTACTTCATTTACCTCATATGTTGGTGGATGAATCTTTGCATATATGTTATGTGCGCACCCTCTTGCCACGCCTAAGCTAATCAAAAGCGAACCTTTCTTCTCCCCTCTTCATCAACCTGATAGGTATAGAAGTGCCCCGCAGCTGTAATGTAATAATGGATGCAACTTTGTACCGAAGAGCATGCTGGGCTCTGTCTACAGCTTTCTTGTACAGCTCTCGCCGCTCTTGGCCCCCCTTTGGCATCTTTTCCACCTCTTCATCAGAAGCAAAATCATCAACGGCAAGCTCGACACTGTACTGCGAGAATATAGCAGCTAGCACTGCAAGAACCTCAGCTTGCGCAAAGCGTCGCCCTATGCAGGATCGGCCACCATCACTGAATGGGATATAGGATCCTCTGACAGGCTTGAAGAGCTCCGATGACGTGTCTTCACCGGATGGTCCACGTAGTGCTTCGTCGTCGTACTCAACTTCGACATAAGATTCCGAAAGGTTGTTCTTTGTAAACCAGCGCTCAGGTCGGAAACGATCCGGGTCCGCCATACCATCATCGATTGTGTCATTTTCGGGTGCGGGCCAGTACTTCGGATTGCGATGGACAGACGAGCAAAGGAAGACGTTCGCACCTGCAGGGATAGTGTATGACTGGCCGTCCACTTGGATGGTCTGGGGTTGGTCTGGCGTGACTGATTTTGGAATGTTGACAATTGGCTGCAGTAGCCGGAGCGTCTCGTTCATGACTGCAGCTGGCATGCTCGCGAAAAGCTTAGGGAAATGTTCTTCGTACGTCCATTCACTCGTCGGCCTGCCATTGAATATCCGGTCAATATCCTGTTGCAGTCGTTTCTGGGAAGCCCAATACATTGCGAGAAAAATCAGCGAAAAGTGTAGCGTGTTTGCTGTTGTTTCGTGGCCCGCCAGCATGATCACAAAAGCGTTACCGAGGATATCGCTCTTATCGGCAGTTGTGGGGTTTTCACCTGTGATACCACTACCACGAATTAACGATTCGAACACATCCATCCCCCTCTTGCCTTCACCGGAAAGAAACTGAGCCTTTTTGATCTCATACAACTCGTTCATATAAGCCCTCCACTCGGCAGCCGCCTCGGCAACTGTACGATGCGCCGTAAACGGAGATTTTTCTATTAGAATACATCAATGCCATTGCCTCAATTATGAGTGATACTGATATATCTTACCAAGCCATGGGATAGGAATTATCTGGGTCCAGATGATGTTATGAAGCAGCTCACTGAGCGCTTCTCGAAAACTCATAGTATGTCCGGGAGGCGCCTTGGAGCTGAAAGAGATGGACTGTTCTGTATTCTTGCTGACTGTTTCCTCCTTACCTTCTTCATGCGGCCAGGTAACCCGTACATCGAAGCCTGCGCTACTAATGATGTACAAAGCAAAGTTCATTGCGGCTACAGAAGGATCATTAATGGTCTTGTTGCCTCTTCCCTCGGGTCCAGCCCAGAGACTAAGCAGTGATTTTGCGTGATGGAGTGTTTCGTTCCAAACAAGCTCATTGTTGCGCTCACCGAAACTCGGTGCTACAAGTTTGCGATGGCTGCGCCATTCAGATCCTTCGGTAGTCACAAGACTCTTCCCATATATGTTGAGGGATTTGTAAATCTCAAGCGGCTTGGGAAAGTCATTACGACGGGCGGTGATTTGGGTGATGGCTTCTGCATTAGCGACATAGACGGTGAGTCCAGAGGGGGCAGCGGCAACGAATATGTCCTTGCCAATCTCCTTGAAATATTTGTGTCCAGTGACATGGGTCCATTCTGCCTGTAGGATTCTGCAAGGCAATGGTTAACATGTGACGGTTGGCGCGATTGTCTATACATACTCCAACCACAGGCCCGTTAGGGAGCTTGGGAGAATTTTTCGCAGCAGCAGCGTCCAGAACTTGAATGTGGCCAGCCATAAACGATTGTAGATATTCCAAGGAACCGAAACCACAGGCAGCCCTGAGCTCTTAGCGAGGGCGATATGGCGCTGATGGCGGTGATATCTCCCAGCAGCTTTGTAGATGGTGTAGGCTACAATGGCGCTAAAGGACCAGGTGGCAAAGACCATGGTGAGCGGAGGTGTAGAGCAGATGCTATGCTATGCTAGAGAAGGTAATTAGGCGACGGTGCACGAGATGTTTGCTGTTTGTGATGCTGTGCTCCTCATGAGAGGAAGACGTGACGTCGCCATGTTGGCGCTACTGATCGGCCATGTGGCGTTTCAGCGCTCAAACAGTCTTTCAGGGGCCAGCAAAAAAAATCACAGTGTACAGCTTCCAGTAAAAGGCTGACCTAAGCCAGATGGGTTCGTGTTCTCAGCTCTGGTAGCTATGCAGACCAAAATAATTATACATGTGGCGCTGCCGCGCGGAAGGATGTTTGTGTAACGAGCAGTCATTGTCCAGGTACGAGTCTTGGCACGAGTCTCGGGGTATTAGCCGCCACCTGCTGTATAACAATACACTGATATAGTAACACTCACTCTGCCGCCGTAGAAACGACGGGATTTTCTGATGCATTTGAATCACCGGGTGCTTTGGACAAAAGTGAGGCTACTTCGCTTGCATGCAGAGTTTGCGTCTCGTACGACAATCCTGGCACAACGCTCCGTGGAGGCAAGGAATGCGCACGCCGCTTGGTGAACAGTAGTGGGACAGAAACTTGATGTTTACGTACTGACATACCACTATGTGCTATATGCTATATACTACTGGATATGTACGTACCTACAGGCTGCCAGCTTCGACGTCACAAGCCAGGCTCTAGTTGTTTCGTTGGACTGGGCGCACAAGGTTTTCATGTTGCAATAAGCTTTGGAACTGCAATGCGACTGTTGTGCGGCTTTGCTGTGACCTCGTCCAGCTTCAACCGCAGACCAGGGCATGCCATCGCAAGCGGCACGTAAGGCTAGGCGCGAATCATGGCCATTGACACGACCTGCCCTTCTCTAGGGCGCAAAACTCTGTGTAGGAGCAGGCCTGATCCGGTCAAGCAAGCAACGCGACTACTACACCGACTCGATGGCGACTTACCGGCAGACTTTGACTCGTCAAGAAGGCGTGTGAGGAACTCCCCAAGGGATTACTGGACGCCTCCTGCCTTCCACGTGGAGAAGCTACGGCCACCAGGATGACGAAGCCAGGGTTCCCACGAGGGTTGCAGGCAGACCTTGTTAAACACGGCTCGGGCTGTGGGGAGAGGAGTCGTCTATCGGACATGGCTTTGGCAGCAGCAGCAATCATCGAGGTTGAGGCAGACCGCAACTTGGCGTAGCGTCGGCGGACAGGACCGGGCAGAGTCGGCTGGTCATCTGACAAAATGGCTTCAATGGCCACTGCTGCGACGGGCTTAGCAGCAGCGGCCACTGCTGTTTGGGATTAATGCCTTCCTGGCAGCTGACCATGCCGAGGCACGGTCGAGAAGAGGGTGGATGTGGGTGTGGGTGTGTGTGTGCCTGTTGGCAGAGGGCCATTAGCAGAGACTTCCCGTGGTGCAAGGGTGGCTGGGCGGCGGCGGCAGTAGCAGCAGCAGCAGCACAGCGCGGAGCGGAACCAACGTTGTAATGGAGGGGCAGCGCAGGCAGGCCGACGACGCCGTGGTGATCCTGGCCTGCCTTCTCCCTTGTCGACTGGGAGCCTACTGTTCCTGACGCCATTCTGGCGGTCGCATCTTACGGCGCGCTAAATAACATCCAGGATTTTCCCGAGAATGTTTTGTCATGGTGAAACTAATGTGGTGATGCTACCACTACTTACTACATACGTACCAGGCCGAGAGCCGCGTTTTCCCACCGCAACCGTACGACGCGGGCAAATGGGTAGTGCAGGGAGTATACGCACCATCTGGCCATGTGCCACCAGGCTGCCTATAGGAGTTTCGCCAGGATCCGCAGCGTGCGAGTGCAGATCTTTGGGCAGCAGCAGCAATGGCGGCAGTGGTTAGTGGTATGTAGTAGCCATGATAGTCGCAGATTGCCGCATCCGTTTTGAGGGAGATTGGGGACCTAGGGTTTGAGGGCGGCATGCAACGAGGGGCAGGCGGGCGGGAGCGAGTGCGAGCACGAGGTCGCCAGTGGCAATGGGCAGCATAGCCATCCATCCTTTGTCAGGCCGAAAAAGATAGGGCATACGGGCTGTCTAGACGCCACCTGCAGCACATCACTTCCACGAGCCTTCTCGAATGCCTTGGTGCCGCAGTAGAGTGGAGGCTGGGAGGACTGGGCATGTTGACTAGTGCCTCGACGAGCTCGGATCAGCTTCCTGAGTCTTTGAGGCCAGCAATTGGGCGGAAATTGTCCGACTCAAGGCCCTCATGACAGGCTTGCCTCAAGCTGGGCCAGGGTCGCTGCGGAGAGGAGTGGTGTTGGTGATGAGCGGAGAAGCGCGCAAGCCGCACGAAACAAAGTGCCCAGCGACGGCCAGCCACAAGGGCCGGAGTGGACAGGGCAGTTTGTGGTGGACGAGGCAGATGACGGATGCAGATTGCACATGGATATGGAATGGATATGGCATGGCTGCGCGGTTGCCATGGACGGGAGCGACGTTTGCTGTCTGCAGCGGTTGCGGTTGCGGTTGCGGTAATGCCCTGGGAGGGGCGACGGGCGACGGGCAGAGAGGGCGCCATTGTTTGATGGCGACAGTGTGGGTGCGACTACTGCGACTGCTACCACTGTTACTCACTTTCACCCTGAAGCATCCGGCCATATGCGTGGGTTGGCTGCATACAGACAGACACACACACACACACACACATGCTGCTACTATACACACACACTCACCCACACACACTCACCCACACACACTCCCCTCTACATACTAAGTATGTATGTGTGCACCCACCCACACTGCGCATCTGGTGGACCCCCCGCTCAACCCTGCGCGGGCTGGGCGTGCACAAGCGAAGCTGCAGAAGCTCTCTGATGTCTCTGACCGTCCTTTGGTGCACGCTGCTCGCCCATTTGCCTTGCGCTAATCGGCCGTCTCTTCACCTGTCTTTGCCCACGGCCGCCGCCGCCGTCTTCTTGGTCGTCGTGGTCGCCCTCACCGTCCCCATGTGCGCTGGGCCTTGCTGTCATTGACTTGCTGCTGCTGCTGCTACTGCTGCTACTGCTACTCTGCCTCTCTACCTCTGGCCTCGTCTGTTCTCCCCCCCCTTGTCATCATCATCACAACCACCACTACCACCCATCAAACACCACCCTTACCAGGCCCTAATATTACTCCCATCACCTCCACCATCACCTCCACCTCCACCACTACCCGACCCCCTCGGCGCGCGTGTGCCTGAGCCAGTGCTGGGCCGCCTCCCGCGCCCTGTCGCATCGCGCCCTGGAGCTGTTCCTTTTTGCGACTGATGTGGTTTCGCGTCTTTTCTGATTGCGCCCTGGCCCCTTCGTTCGCACGGCCCGTCTTAAAAGCGCCACTTTTCGCCGACTGAGCAACAAACGTCCTAGCATTGACCGCGCGCGACTCATTCATCTCGCCTTTACCTGCTTCGGATAGTTGTCTCCGGCTCCATGGTAAGGTCGTCCTGCCCAAGACTAGGTCCTTTCTTCGCGCACGCGGCATAGGAAAGCTCCCGTCCTGCATCCCACTCTGGCCTCCGAGCACTTGCCCTGCGACGCTTTCCAAACTCTTCCCCTCTTCCATGCGATGACGCGGGTTGGGCTGTCATCTGCAAATCACTACTGACCAACCAACTCGCTGCCTTTTTGGTGAATTGGTCCCCTTCCGCCCCTGCGACTGCCGAGGCCGCTCTCCACCAGCTGCACCCCCCGCGACCTTCCTTCCTGGCTTTTGCCGTTTGGTGGTCCTGGAACCATCCGTTGTGCCCAGTAGTGCTCTGTCATACATAGCCGCATGGCCATAGCGGATTCTGTCTGGCATATGTAAGGATGGCTGATCCTGACGCGCCCGCCCATAACAAGAGAGCTCGTTTGGGCTCCAGCAATCTTGACTACAACGGCCACGGATTCCCTCCCCCTCCTCCACCGCCTCATACCCAACCCACCCGCCCTCCGACACATCCCACCTTGGCCCAGGCTTCTCCGCCCTACCCTACTGCCCACGGTCTATCCACTCCCTCTCACCAGTACACCGCTCACCCCCAAGCCTACCCAGGCCCGCTACCCTCGCCATCGTTGCCACCTTCTGACATTCGCGCCCTTGCGGATCCGCGCAACATACCCTCTCCCCGGCAGCATCCCAATGGCGTCACAGGAGTCGCTACTGTGACAATCCCCCAGGACCGCATTTCAACCTACCGTCCTCCACCGACGCCCCAGTCAGCATCGGCCCCAGACCCTCACAGCTCCCGCTCCACCAGCCTCAGTATCAGTACCGACGTCAAGCCCCAGCCCCAGTCTCAACCTCAGCCTCAACCACCCATGGAGCATGGTGGCCATCACCCGGCGTGGCCTCCCATGAACCCCGAGCACCGGCCAAATGGCAACATGGCGAATGGCTACAGTCATGCCATGAGTCCCTCTCACCCCAACGGACCCCCGCCATACCACGCGCAGCCACCACCACCACCACCACCTGCTCAGCAGTATCCCCAGCCAGTGACTCCCTACGCGCCCACGCCCTACATGAACGACTATGGCGCCGCACAGCAAATACGAAGGAAGCAGGTCCGAGCTACGCAGGCTTGTAACCACTGTCGTTCGCGAAAGCAGAAGTGTGACGAAGCCCGGCCGTGCCAGTTCTGCAGAGAGAACAACTTTGACTGCCAGTACAAAGATGTTCCACCACCAAAGTGCGTCGCCTCCCCTCCATACTTGGTCACCCCCCCCCCCCCCCCACCGCTGACGCTTTCCTAGGCAAGATAGAAGCATGATGCAGCTTCAAGAGAGCGTCAACAACATATCAGACGTTCTGTCACAATTCGTGGATCAGTTCAACACGTGGAAACAGGGTGTCGAGAGCAGACTTCCACCGACGCGAAACGACATGATGTCCAATCACGCTTCGCCCGAGGCCTCGTTCTCTACAACCCAAAGAGATCAGAGCACTTCCAGATGGCCAACACCTGCTCAAGGAGGAAGGGGCCAAATGGCTCGTGTACACAGCAATCTCAAGATGGAATCACCAGTTGTCCCCCATTCGAGCACGTTGTCGCCTCTGGGCACTCACGCCTCTGCTCCTATCAAGCAGGAGTCGCAGTTTGCTCCTCCTCCGCAGCAACCCGCAACACCTGCCGAAAGCGTGAGGACCGAACGTAGCCACGCTACCGAGACCGGCCCTAAAGAACAGACCGGCCTCCAAGGAGACCACACTACCCCTGCACATAAACTTCTCGAAGAGTGGACCCAAATGAACATCTTCTATCAAGGTATTCCATACCTGAAACGACTAATCGACAATGGCCGCGAAGTGTCAGACTATCCGATGCAGTTGGAGCAGGACCGTGGTTTGCTGCGCGTTTGGGGTGTTGGCGAGGGCCAAGACCTAAACGACGGCGCCCAAGGCCCTGGTAGCCCCGAGAGCAGCAACGATTCCGAAGCCGCATCTCCAGCGCCTGGCAAAGATGGTTTGTGGGGCCATCCGCCTTACGACCACCAAAGCCCCTCTGAGCCCAGCAGCACACCACGCGAAAGCTACCAGAGCGGACTTGGCCCAGATGGCCGCCCTGACTTTCGTCGTCACGTCATGTTTGATTTGCTCAAGTCGTACATGGACAGCATGCACATGTTCCATCCGTTCATGAACGAGGTCAAACTTAAGCGCATGTTCAGAGAGTTCAGCGATCAGTACAGTCCCGAATCGCGAGGCGCAAGTGTCAGATCACCGGCTGTCAACGGAGTGCACCAGCTCAATCCCGGCGTCAAACGAAAGCGTTCGGCGAGCGGGTTGGACGGGTTGCCATCGGCTCGAGGTGAGATTGAACGCTCATTGCGCAATGCCATTGTTCTACTTGTTCTTGCCCTAGGCAAGGTTTGCTCATACACAGACCCGTTGCCTGCACCGCAAAATGACCGGAATCCTTACATTCACGCCGAGTATGGCTACATCCGCAACTCTCCAAATGCCAACGGTAGTTTTGCCAGTGAGGCGTCTGAAGACAGCCGTCCGCGAAACATTGACATTCTCCCTGGTATGGCTTACTACGCTTACGCGACTGACATCCTCGGAAACCAGCAAGGTGGAAACACAACCGCCCACGCGCAAGCCATGCTTTTGGCCGCGCTCTATCTCAGTCAATTCGCACGTGTATTAGAGAGCTGGAGTTGGATCAACAACGCATGCCGTATCGCTCTGGTACTGATCAAAGCCGACTACACTAAGCTCCTTCGTGTGAACAACGAGAAAAGACAATTCTGGAGTCCCAAGGAACGATATAGATTGAATCTGGTCATGTGTGTTTACTGGACAGCACTACAGCTCGAATCGTAAGTCGGCTTCTATTGTCAAAATCAAAACTCCAACAAATAGCTAACAGATTTTTTTCTAGTGATATCCTGGCGGAGATGAGCAACCTGCCACCATCCGGTATCTCCGCCCACCAGAGTGACATTATGTACCCTGAAGGTGTCAACGAAACCTGGATCCAAGAGGACAGCAGCTCCGCGCAACCCGAGGACATCACTTCAGGCCCGCGGAACGACCTGATGATGAAGCTCTACTCTACGCAGACATTCCTGCGAGTGATTCTGAATGTGGCACACAACGCCTTGTACGGACCCAGCGGACGAATGAGCTTCGACCCCACTAGTGTCAAGGAAGTCGCTTATCACGCGCTCACACACGTGGGTGTCTTGGAAAACTGGAGGAAACTACTTTCACCCGAGCTTGCCTGGGACGACAGCGAGTACCCCTCGACCGACCTCAACATTGCCCGTGTTCGCGCCAAGTACTATGGTGGCCTTTACATGATGTTGCGACCGTATCTCAAGCTCGCGAGTCATGTTTTGGAGTTCCCGCCCCCACCTCCAGGGAGCACGGGCGCCTCTCAGCACAACTCGCCGTCCCCATACGGACAGCCCCTTACAAACAGGAACGTGCAGATGGTCGAACTGAGCGAGGACCAGCAGAAGATTATCAAGGTCGCTTGCCAATGCATCAACAGCGCGATCCACAGCACAATTGCATTCGATCGCGTCGGTGAAGAGCCTGGCAGCAAATACCAGTACTTCACCCCAACACGCAAGAAGAGGCTCGTAGTCACAAACATATTTGGTACACTTCACGCGTAAGTCTTTGACTCTCCTGATCTTCTCTATAGCCCCGCTAACGCAGCGTAGACAATTCGGAAATATGCTTGTCCTCGCCTCAGTGTACAAGTCCAAACTCTATCCTCTCCTTCCAAGCGATACCTGGCTCACCAAATCCACACTCTCCGCCCTATTTAAGCGCACCATTAACGTCATTGAAGACGTTGCGCCAAACTCGCCCATCCTGCGCATGGACCTCGAAATCCTCAGGAATGTTCAGCGGCAACAGGGTCTGGAGTGATGCCAGGCGTAGAGCAACAAAGAAGAAGAGAAGAAAAAAAAGCAACATATGGTGGCGGGTTCCCAAACCTGATCCCATATCTACATCCTGCCGTATGGAGCGACACCCGCATGCGCCGACGCATGCGCGTACACCCTCCCTCCTCGGATCTTGTCGCCATCCGTCACGGACGATCTGGTCCGACACAGATCTGGGATCGTGCATAATGACCTGCATATTTTGGCCCCGGCGCATTGCTTTCTATTAATTATTTTTTTGGGTTCTTTTTTTTTCTCGATATTCCCCACAATCGACGGCCATGACTGTACATGCAACCAGACGTATGCGCACGTAGCAAGGACAACAACTTCATCATCATTGGGTGGCTAGCGCTGACACAATTCGTATGCATTTCTAGTCATTTTCATCTCTCTGTCCGTTTTACCGGAGAATCAATCAATTGTTCTATAGTCTTACAAAGCCTGGGTGGATGATCTGTCTGTTACCGTTGAAGGTAACCCTAACGTTCTGTTCTATTTTTCTTTTCTTTTTTTGGATCCCTTCCTCTATTCTGGGTCCTGATTTTGATATCCCGCCTGTCAGGAGAAAGCGCGCCGATTGCGACAATGGGCATGCCCTGAGGATTGGACACTACCGCAGTTGCAGTTCTCTCACCGATCAGACTAGAACGGAGACTAGTGTGTACGGGTGCTGCAGATGTGGGGTCTAGATCTACGCATGAGCAAGACGAAGCACAAGGCGTGCCGCCGGCAGAGCTCTAGTTAGTTTTCTGATTCGACAGACAGATGTTCGAGTTGATGGAGTTTGGTCGTGTCAGATCTACACCTACCAACCATTGCATTCCTCTTCACCGATTTTGCGTTGCGCATCCTGCCGATTTGTTTTTCGCTACCTATGTGAATGCTTTTCCTTAGATCTCAAAGACCCTCACACACCGTTCATGCAGGCTCGCCTATCAGTGGAGGCGGTATGCTTCTCCGCCTTCTCTCATCCAGTCGCCTGCCACCTAGATTCTTCGGTATTTGCTTTTTCCTCCGTCCTTGGCGTCGTAGGAGTACACCTCGTAACAGAGGTCCCTTACCAAAAAGACCCATGTTTTGCGTGCGCATTAGCAGCCTTATTTCTCAACCAGCGTTCCTGTGGGGCTTCTCGGAACGGCCATGTGCGGTAACACCCTCCGACCACATGGCTGGGCGACATTTTTTGACAACTTTTTTCTTCCTTGTTACATTGTGTAACCAGCGCCTCAGCCGTTCTGCCTGCTCTAGTTCACCGATTTACTTTTTTCTTGTGGCATCGCCCCACGACACGTGATGCGGCAGCACCCAAGAAAATATGCCGATTATCCGGATAATAGGCGTTTGATGCGCTTGCATGTCTATCTTACTCTAGGAGTACAGGGACTCATGTAACGTGAGGTGATATGATTACGCACTAATCTCACCACACAATATCTCCATGATCGGTGAGTTGGCATATCCCTGCTGTTGAAGACGCCCACCTACCTTATCGTACGCCGCATGTATACAGCGATCCTTGTATTGATGCCTTTGTTTTTATCGTGATTACTATTCTTCAACTCTACAATGAGGACGCAGTACAGCAGCGTAGAGGAACATGAGGGCCGATTCTCAACAGTACTCGCCACAGAGAGTGCTCTCGCTTCGAGCATCTGGCCCTGCTGACAAAGCATGACGCATCTGCAATGTCGACCAAAAAAGAAATTATACTCTGTATACCTGCGCAGGTTTCTGCCGCAGGTAGCATGTACCTGCACCCATATGTAAATGTACATGTGTACGTACATGTTACAACCTAAGTACCTTACAAAGTTGTCATTGGTGAACAGAGTACACTAGGGGCTCTCTCGCATGCCTATGGGCTACTTGATGCGCAACATGCAGACGTGCATGGAAAAAGGTTCCATGATGCCTTTTCACCACGAGCTTTTTCTGTACACTACGTCTTTGTTGCTTTATGAGCTGGTCTTGATGTGCGTACGAAATACATGCGTACTTAGATGTGTAGGGCTTAGCGATGTGTGTAGCCAATCAAGTTCCCCCATCTCGTTCCACATGTCTGGTCCATCGCATCCCGCCGGAGATTTCCCCGCCGCATCGCCAAGGCGCTCCAATCTTTGGTGTCTCCTCCCTTTCCACCCTTTATTTCTCCACCCCCTCGATGTTGTAGTAGTAAGTTGCCGGACTGCTCTTAGCGACCTCCAGGCGCACGGGGAAAGTCCAAACGAGGAATAACATCAGCAGCACACCGCAAATGTGACAGCCGCGGCTGGCGGTCTATCCCGTACATGCGTTCTGCTACTGTTTCCAGTCAGCCGCGTCTAAACCGTAGCGAACCGTGATTATTTCGGTATACCGCGCCCCACTCGCATGCCAGCCAAAGTGAAAACCACACATTGTATGCAATCCGGCAAGCAGACCCATGTACGACATCAAATCATAAGTACTCTTGCACCATCCAAACACGGCAACCCGGATGTTGCGACAATGTGCAAACCAAGACAAAGCCGCGTACAATCAGGTGGGCGGCGGATGGCGGCCAGTTTTGGTCGGTCAATTATTGCCAGCAGCCCTTGTTCCTGTTGTTCATGGGCTTGTCGGACCTCTCTCCGACGCCACATCATTGGTAGAACAGTGCAACAGTACTCTCCGGTGAGCGCATAGCTTTGGACCCTGGAGAGGTGATGATATTATCCACTATTGAAACGCGGGCGTCATTGTGACGCGTGACGTCTTTGCGGCCAATACTTACTCGATGAGGCTGGGCGAAGGCGGTCTTAACAAAAGCTACGTTCAGTATACGGTAAGTCCAGCACTCATACGAGTATTGGCGATTCAGCTGGGGTCCGCTGGGCCCCATTGGTGATCTGTCCGAACAAAGTCATCTGCTTCAGAGTTTGGAGTACTAAACAGTCAGCCTTGGATTACTCCGAAATGTACCCTGTTAGTCGCGTAGATCATGCTAAGAGGGCCGGAGATCTAACGCCGAGATAAGGGATATGTCGTCTCCTTAGCAGTCGCAAAAACATGCCATTTCAACTGACTCGAATCGGCTGCAAGAGCATGCGTTCCGGGTCATCGTTTTTGCAAAAATGCGTGTACTATCTATGTACAAAATAAGATTTCCGGCATAATACGGGTGGCCGTGGACCACGGATATTTGTTCCCTTCCAATCTTTGATCTGATAAACCCGGACTGTGGCACAGTCACGCGCGAACCGCAACAATCTAGACCAGAACGGCGAACGTTGGGCAGCGTTCAAACGTGTCGTGGACAATGGCGGGAAGGGGGGAGGGGCTTTCACTCAGACGTTGCGGAGTATACTCCGCAGATGCTCATGAGCTGGCTCCCCTGTTGGGCACACGGAACGCAGATCAATTCTGGGGCCTTTTCACATTGGACGCCGACTTGAATGCATCTTCTTGTGCGAACAATTGGTCACTGGTGCGGAAACACAACATTTACGAAGATCATAAGGTTATCATCGTGTAAAACCGCTACTGCTAATGGCCCACTAGGCTGAGAATGATGACTTGCACATTAAACCATGTTGTGTAAGTAAGATCATTGTTCAGCCCACACTATTCCTGGACATGCTTTCTTCTGTGACAAAAGTGGATACATTTATACATTACTCACGAGGTTTTCGCTAATTCGCTTCGTGTTCGTGATGGCCAATGAGTTTCACAGCCACTCTAGGCGTGTCTGGCCTCACAGCTTCGGAACTATTCCTCCCGCCATCGCATCGACTCCCACAATTAAACGTGCGGCAACCCGAGAGAACCTGTGGTCATGATCTCCATCCCCATCTGGACACTACTCGTAAGGAGCAAGCCGGTGCGCTCCCAAGACCGAAAGAGAAAGTTTAAACCATTGACATCGACGTTGGAAGCTTAGATTCGGGGAAAGTGAGGCGCGAAGCGCGTCGCCGTTGATGCGGGCTACCACCAATGTTGCATGGTTGGGGTAGATGACAGCCTCATACGCATGCGGCGGATTGAATGAACGTCTAGACCCCGCCATCAACACACACGCACACCTCAGCCTTTGCGGTATGGCACTAAGACCTGTTGTATGCAGTCACAATCACGTTGCCAGTCGTCGAATAACATCTCGAAACGATGCCCAGCGTTTGTCGGCCGAACAAGGCAAGCCACAAAACATGCTGCGGTCCTCTGCCGCGGCCTTCCGCGTGTTCCCGTCTTCGCCAATCGAGCATTGTACTCTTCACCGATCAGGATGGCCTTTGTAGCATCGGCTAGAGGCACTTCCCGCAAGAGATAAATCCACAATGTAGCATCTCCAGCCGAGATTACGAAGACGACGACGACAGCATTGACAAGATCAGCAACCCCAGCAGCACCAGATGTCGGAGAAAGATGGATGTAAAGATGCGCACAAATGTATCTAAGATTAAACGCTGTCTTGGATGGGATACTGCATGTACAATCGGAGATGCTTCCAGGAAGGTCGGGCCTTTTTTTGGTTGGTTTTCGATATGTTGTTATCTGTGACCGCCTGTTGCCATGCAATCCGTGTCACGTTCGTCCGATTCTACGTTCTGAGGTATACATATAAACGCACATACGTTGAGCAGCTGGGGTATGGGGTGGGCATACGCTTGGTTGGCGGCGTGGCCGGTGCATCGTGTCGCGATAGGAGGAGACGGCGGTGGCCTTGGTCTTTCGGACTTCGAAACTCTGATGGATTCAAGTGTCAGGGTTGGCACATGATTAGATTGGGGGAGAATGTTCTGAACGTGTTCTTTCACGCGTTTGGTCCTGTCTGTGCTTACCCCAATTTCGCGTCATGATCCCTTTTCCTCCCACGTCTCGGCACGGGGTACAACTCCAATCCAATGGCTCCATGAGTTGCTTCTATTTGCCTAATTTAACGGGCCGGTAACGACCGTCGCAACGAGCACTCCGAAAGGATCGATATTCCACAAGGATGATACATTCGGCCCTTTAAAGACCATCTTTCGGCACATGTCCAACGACCTCAAGCCGGAGTCAATCAATAGTGCAAGAGATGGAATTGAGTCCAAATAGTCACATCGTGTTCGTCAGCAGCCTTTGAGGCTGTCCAATCACTGCCTTATCCTATTGTCAGCAGTTCAATTACAACGGCAGTTCAGGACGTGCTCTCAGAGCTATCCAATATATCTTGGTTTCGGGTGCACTGGTCCACCATTTCCCCTCCCATGGAGACCGTTCGCCAAACGCAAGTCAGATCTCCCCATCGGCCCTTTGTGTCGTAGACCACATTTCCGGATGGCCGGAGCATCGCCATGTCTGCCTACGTATGTTGCGCCTGCCCCACAGAACGAGACGTTGGATGTCGTGGGGATCGCTGAAGCACTAGGTAAGCATGCTGGTGGGTCTTTGCGTTAACGACGACAGGCGTCAAAATGTCAGATCCACTTTGACGCACGACAAGTTGGTATACCCACTGTTTTGGGGTAGCGCACGGGCTTATCAGACACCGGAAAGATGCTGAGCTCCAATCTTACAAACCAATGCTTGACCCTCAAACATACCGCCAAGTTATCTGAGGGGGTTTGCCTTGGAGCGGTCTGTGAGGTTGTCTAGACAAGACGCGAATAGATACACCACACAGTATCGCCGCCCAACCCTGAGCGGTTGCAAGTATCCTGAAGCCCTGAAAGTATACATGCACGAAGTTACATGCTATGTTGGGATCTCATCAGGCCTTTTTTTTAACCGCACCACCCTGGAAGCGTGTGGACCATGTTGCCAACAGGATAAGCGACAACAATGCCAGGATGAATCCGAATGATGCCCAACGCAAGCGACATAGACGCATACGGATAATCCGCCGGACATGCTTGAGAGCGCGTCCCGGCCACTCCTTGTTCTTCATGGATGGGACAGATATCTCGGTAGGTGAGCTTTGAATAGAATTGCGCAACGAGTCAAATGTCGTGCAGCGGTGGTCTTGACAGGGCCCCACTGTAATAACGCTCGTCATGAAAGCTTGATCAGCGTCTAAGCTGCCTGGTTATTAGTGAGTAGTCCGTGTTGTAAGGTGTAGAGAAAATTTTGTTAAGATCAAAAAAAAAGTGGTTACTATTAACGTAATCCGTTGCTTCCCAAAGCTTAAAATTGTTCTTGTTGTGATGCCTGTGACTTGCAGACTGTAGATCATGAATGGAAACTTGTAAGTTTTTCACATATCAAGGAGTCTTGGGCAAAGTTGGCAAAGGCAAGATGCAAGACTAGAGATTTTGTATGGTTCAAGTGTTCTCTTAGCCTAGCATACAGACGGAAGAGTGATGTAAACGAGTGGAGTGAATCCTATTGATGCTACACTGCTCAGGGCCAATTTCAAGTTTCCTTCGCTCACCCTTCACTACTGTCGCTCTTCCCTCAGTTCAAAATTCTTCCTGTATCCGCTATCTGTCACTTTTGTGTTCTTCTACAGTCTATTTTGTCTTCGCCCTATATCCCCCGTGTCACATTTCGATGTTCTTAAACTTTCCAAAGCTGTATATGCAACTTCAATAACTCATGCTGGAATTGCAACACCCATTTGTAACATTTGGCTACAGCATGTGTAATCTACTTCTGGAACGCTCCGTGGGGAGGGAGTGACAATGTACTGTCACTCGTACGACTATGGATCTGCTAGCTACGACTGCCTACCACGTTGTCGAGAAGCACTATTGTGCGAATATTTGATCACAATGTGTTACCAACGACCTATCTTGAGAACTCACAAAAACAAACAAACATATCTAGTTAATACCAAAGAATTGCTTCTTATTTAACGATGATTCTCCCATTGTGAATGCCATAGTATCGAGAGACGGTCTACCTTCACTTGGGAAAATAATAGAAAAGCGAGGCAGTAGCGACAACGCATCGACACACTCCTGTCCTTCCACGAACTTCACATCCCTACTTCAACCCTCTATACTATCCTCACAGTATTACAGATCAGCCCTACGGCACAAATTACATGTCTAAGCCTCACTACGTGGAATCCCATCGCCACTACTCCTACTTCGAAGCATCATTTCCACCACCAAACACTTCCTTCCGACCCATACAAACACGCACTTGGACGCACAACAGCCCAGCAAGAATACCACAGTACAATCACCCATCACACAAGAACGATCCTAGAAAGGCGGCAATCAAACACGTGCACTTCGACCTGCCTGGTTCGCGGCAAAACACAGTCAAGATAGCCATCGAACAAAGCCAACAAGACATGCAACAACAAAACCCAAAACAGCAAGAGAGAACCGAACGACCACCTCTATACCGCCAACCCACCCCTTTACCTCAAAAACTCAAAGACCACGCATTACGACCTTGCTATCCATCTCCCCCATACAACCACACCACCCACCAGCACCAGCATCACCACCAACACCAACTTCAACAAATCAACAACACCACGTCTACCATCCTCCCCCCGACAATCTACATAATCTCCTACTCCACCGACCTCACCCGCACAGAATCCGCAACCACCACCCTCCTCGCCTCCCAAGTCCCCCACCGCACCCCGCCAATCCGCCACCTCTACACCATCGACGCCCGCAACATACAGCCCCCTTCTCCCTCCCTCTGCGCACGGTACTCCGGACTCGCCCCACTAATTCAGGATATCGTCATGCAAGATGTGTGTGCTCAGAATGCGGTGAGGACGGCGGTTAGGGAGTTGTTGCTGGGGTTTGGGAGTGGGGAGAAGAGGGGGAGGGGAGAGACGGAGAAGGAGGTCAGTATGAGTGTTTGTTGTCACGCGGGGACGCATCGGAGTGTGGCAATTGCGGAACGGATTGCGCAGTGTGTTAAGTGGGAGGTGGGCAGGAGGGGGGATGGGGAGGGGGTGAGGGTTGTGTGTAGGCACGTTCATCGGGTTAAGGGGAGGGAGGATCCTTTTTGAGGGGTAGTAGAGGGACGGAGGTTTTAGGTTGCTGTTTCTTGCCTTGTTGTCCCTTGATGAATATGATCGGAATGGCTGGTGGCTAGTGATTGACGATAGTGGCTCGTGAGACTGCTTTGTACATATGGTCAGTGTAGGCATGTATAAGAAATCAGTGCTGGAAACTCCTTGATTGATGACATTGAACTCCGGTATTGATTCTTGTTACATGATGACAAAAACATTGCGACATACGCTCACTTTCTAACAGTACTGAACCGCACTCGAAGCTAACCTCCTATGCTTCGATCCCACACTTTTCCTTTCCTCTTCATATCATAACATTGCACATGCTCGTGTACACCTATCTCTTCTTCTTCTATTTTGAACTTCTTTACGCCGTCTTCTTCTTGCCAATGCTGGTATCGATGCTGCCCAAAACCCAGGTAACGGCAAATACAGCAAACATGCCCAGAGTGATGACAATGGGCTTCCTGTATCCCGCAATCCAGGGGTAGTCATAAGTGACAATGACATCGCGGTCTCTGAACTCATCTACCAAGTTGATGGATGTCAAAGTCAGTGCAGTGCGACCCAGAGTATCCATGAAGGTCTTGTGCAGTGTGACCTCGTTGGCTACAATGGGAACAGTGGTCGAAAACTTGACATTGGTAGCGCCCTCAGGGAGGATGATGCGGAGGCTGACGCGACCGTAGGAGATGCCCTCACCAGCGCGGGGGCCCTCGAGGAAAGGAACCTTGAGCACATAAGTATCGCCAGTTGAGAGCTTGCGCAGGTATGTGGACAGATCGGCGTTCCAACCAACACGGAAACTGTACTTCCAGGTTCCGAAGATGGGGTACCTGGGCTTCAACTCCAACAGAGCCTCCTTGTTGCCAGGGCGGAACCTGGAGGTAGAGACGTTACCGATGTCATCAGTGAAGTAGGGGTCGACAGATCCAGGAGCCAGAGGAAGGACAAGACCCTTGACAGCAAAAGTAGGTGGGTTCATGTAAGATTGTCTCTGCCACTCGACGCGCGAAAAGTGGTTCTTAAGTCCGGCGCCCTGGTTCTCGAGCCAGTACCTCTCCTCAAAGGCCAAGTTGCCGCCCCAATGCGAGACTTCGACATCGCGCTCTAGGCGCGTGGCGTGTGTCACAGGCTTTGTGAATTCGTAGCGCACGCTTACGGGCTGTTGAGCGCCAGCTGGCACATTGTTGTAAACTCCATATGTAAAGGTGGAGCCCTGCTTCTGCGGGTCGGCCTTGTTCTCGTCATTGAGCTCGGCGGGGAGAGAGGTGTAGTCTGGCACATCGTTGTTGGGGAACTTGACCTTGGTGCGCTGCTTCTCGGTCAAGTAGGCGGAGGGTGCGTATGCGCTGAAGTCGTATTGCAGGTACTGCTTCGCTGTCTGAGGGAGCTGGGCGGGAACCGGCTTGAGGGAGGAGAGGATTGAGTAGGAGATGCTGAGAGTCTGCTGGGCGTTGGGTGCGAGAGGTTCGGGGAGGTGGATCTTGTAGAACTCAACCGAGCTGTTCCTGTTAGTCCCCGTGCTATGCATACCCATTACGCAATCTATACACACCTTTCCGCATCAAAGCCAACAACATCAACTTTGAAGGTACCCTTCTCAGCCGCCTTCTTGTCCCTCACCTCGAGTCCGCCAACCTTTGACAGCAGGGCAGAGTCGAAGGGAAGATAGTATTCCGACTGCGCTTTTGAATCAATGTTTTGGATAATGACATTGATCGTCTCCCTTGGGTAGGCCTTGTCGAGATTGGTGGTGCGGACTAGATTGGCATTCTTGAATACCTGGGGTGGTGCGAAGGTGCTGGGGAGCACTTGCTTGGACAGCAATGGTTCGGAGAGGTTTAATTCGGCAGCGGCGAATGTTACTAGAGCTGCTACGCAGCTTGCGAGGGAAATGGACCTCATTGCGAATAGCAGTCAAGCTATCCCGTCATGTGCGAGGTTGGTGTTTGTCGGCGGCTCACACGCGGCTATGCTATTGCGTCGTGTTCTCTTCGGAGTTGGCTGGCACCTCCGCGTCTGTGCGTGAACACCCATAGCTCCACCACCCCTCCATGTCTGGCTCCTCCACAAACGCCCCTCGACAACACCACAATGCGCCTGTTGGTAACCTCAATTAGGCGGCCCCGCATAGCCGCCACGTCCACTGCCATAGCTAGGGCTTCGGCGAGACGTCACTTGACTAACAATGGCTTTTTTCGTGTCTCGGAAGAAGTGCGAGAGGCACTGAATTCAAACAAGCCCGTGGTCGCCCTAGAGACGACCATCTACACACACGGTGAGGGCGCATGTCAATGGCACATATGCACGTGACATGAGCTAATTGCTCGTGCAGGCTTCCCATACCCTGAAAATGTAGCCCTAGCCTCCCTCCTCGAAAGTGTAGTCCGGACCAACGGTGCCGTCCCAGCCACAATAGGCATTTTGGATGGTGTAGCACGCGTCGGCCTGGATCCGGAAGAGCTCATAAGACTGGCTTCTTCTGCTGGACAGGCAAATACGCTGAAGCTCTCACGTCGCGACCTCGGCTATGTATGCGGTACACGACTCACCAACAAGTCTTTCAATGGAGGCACCACCATATCTGGCACCATGTTGCTAGCACACCTCGCTGGTATCAAGATATTCGGAACCGGCGGCCTTGGTGGTGTTCACCGTGGCGCCGAGTCGAGCATGGACATTTCTGCTGATTTGACGGAGCTTGGAAGAACACCAGTCACGGTGGTCTCCAGTGGCTGCAAGAGTTTCCTTGACATACCGCGAACAATTGAGTACCTTGAAACCGAGGGCGTGGGAGTGGGCACATTCGCCGACGGCCGCACGGGGAAGGTAGACTTTCCTGCCTTCTGGTCCAGAGACAGTGGAGTCAAGAGCCCGGTGACAATTGCGGACGAGATTGAAGCTGCTGCTGTTATACGTAAGTATCCATTGTCTCTGGACAAGCCACTCTAACGCCAAGTAGATGCGCAACACACTCTTCAAATATCATCTGGCCTGCTTTTTGCCAACCCTGTTCCTACAGAGTTTGCTATACCCAAGGAAGAAATGGACGTGGTTATTGAAGAGGCCTTGCGACAAGCCAACGCCGAAAACATCTCAGGCAAAGACAATACGCCCTTTGTACTCGCCAAGATCAAGGAGCTTACCAAGGGCAAGAGCATTCCTGCCAACAGGGCACTCATTGAGTCCAACGTCAAGCGAGCAGCCATTGTAGCACGCGAACTCGCCATTCTAGAAGCAAAGCAACAAGAGGCCCAAGGGTGAGCCAGCACTCTGGTAGCTCAATAGTAAACTGGCGCTGATGTAAGTATCATAGACGTACTTCTTCTTACTTCACACCCGTTCAATCCAGTCCGGCCTCTACTGCTCAAGAGCGGCTGCACAATGCATCTTTATCGCCCTCTGAGCCTCCTTCTACACCCCCTACCAGTATCTCATCTCAGTCCGAACAACAAGCCGCTGCCGACATCGTTGTGGCGGGTGCTCTCGCAGTAGACTTTTCATGTGATTTTGCTCCTTTAACACCTTCATCCAGTCAGATAGATCCACTGCCACATACATCAAACCCTGCTGTTATCACCCAAACACTTGGAGGCGTAGCTCACAATATTGCCAAAGCTTCTCATCTGCTCGGTTCATCTGTGCGATTGCACAGCGCTGTGGGTGACGACTTAAGTGGCCGCGCAGCCGTCAACCAACTACAAGAGGAAGGCATGTCAATCTCTGGTATTGAGACGATGCCTGCGCCTTCCAGGACGGCACAATATGTTGCCATTAATAATATCAACAAGGATCTTGCCATGGCCATGGCAGACATGTCCATCCTAGAGACCATACCCAATGACACCATTCGCCAGCTGGCCAACACCGTGTTTCACGACCTCTCTAGCTCACCCAAAGCTTTTATCGCAGATGCAAACTGGTCCTCGGCTGCCTTGCATACTTGGCTCCAAGCTGCCCGTCAAGCAAACACAACCACTATTTTCGAGCCAGTCTCTACCGCCAAAGCGTTACGCATCTTTCCGCAAAAAGCTGCCCCCACTGTTTTCCCCACTCCTCTCGTAGACATCACAACACCAAATACTTATGAACTCAGTGCTTTGCACGATCACGCACATCAATCTGGCTACTTTGACAGCCCCGAGTGGTTCAGTGTCATCGACGCATTGGGTATCCCCAATGGCGGCCTACGCGTGCCCCTGGCAGTCACTGTGGGCAGTGACATAGTCGATCAAGGCATCCCCCAGCAAGCGATCAAGTTGCTTCCTTTCTTCCCAACTATACTGACCAAACTCGGTCCTCAAGGTGTCCTCATGACCAAACTTCTTGCTGCTGACGCACCCGAACTACACTCCGAGGCTGAGCGCCAGTTTGTACTCGCACGCAACAGTGCGCCCAGTGCGACAAATGCGCAACTAAGTGTTGCAGGGCTGTATGTGAGACTTTTCCCAGTGGAAAAGGTACTCTCGCCCGAGGAAGTAATTAGTGTAAATGGTATTGGCGATACGTTTTGTGGGGCTCTAGCCCACGGCCTCAGCCAGGGTAGGTGGGTCCAAGATGTGGTAGGTTTTGCACAAGGGGCTGCAGCATTGAGTCTGAAGAGTCGTGAGGCGGTCAGCAGCGAGTTGAAACGACTGAGAGGTTCGTTGGCAAAAGTCTGATCTCTACTTCGTCACCTTTTAGTACGAAAAGCATGAAAGTGTAGCAGACTCTGTATTTATATGTTTATGTTTGTATGAAAAAGAAGCATATCATCCAATCGGTACTCTAAGCCCTTAAGAATAACACGCCATTTCACCTAAATACGTAGGATTCGTGACATGCACGCACACACAAACACACATTCGAGGAATAAGAATGAAGCTACATACTTCCTCTTTCTTACTCTCACATACACACCCCCCACACACCCACACACAAAAGCCGCACATGACAAAAAAAGGTTGAACAGAAAATGAAAAAAAAGGTTAACACACAGAACAAGACAAGATAGGACATGGTAGCCATAAGAAGCCCAGCCTAGCCCCACCTTTCCCATAATCTATTTCCCCTTCGCGCCCCCCCTTTTCCAAGTCACACCCATCCACATTATACACACACACACACACACACGAGAAAAGATGACGAAATAAGCCTCAAAGGCCAGTTCAATCCTAAGAAAAAAAGAAAAAAAAAGAACTCCGAAAAGAACATCCCCCCCACCTTTCCCTGAGAAAAAAAAACGCCTTGGGGGGTCCCGTTTATTCCCCTCAAAAGTCCAGATTGCACCAATGTACTAGTAGTAGTGATAGTTGGTGGGGAGTTAAACAAATGATGATGAAGATTGATGACGGTAATGGCATTGCTATGTAAGTTTATCTTTTTGAAGTAAACCGACAAAGCCTCCAGGGCGGGGTTGTGTGTGTGTATGTGTGTGTGTTCGTGCACGTGATACGTGATACGTTGTGCGCGTAGTGGTAAAGGTTATGATACAGAGAGAGACAGAAAGACAGGGAGACAGGGAGAGAAAGAGCCCCGGGGATCCGCGCGTCTCGTGACCGCCCCCGCCTAAGACGCCGAGGTTATGATGAATAGCAAAGAAGGGGGTGGGGGGCAAGGCATGTTGACTGATCGATTAGGATCGGATAAGAGTATTTGCAGAAAAAAAAGGGGGGTTATGACTGGTCATAGTCATGGTGATGGCATGCCCCGTGTCGTCGTTGACGTCGCGTTTCTCCTTTTGGTCCAGATCGTCGCGTGTGTTGGCGTAACAAATGATAATGCGTAAAGTTTGTCCAATGTTTGAAACTCATGAGGGTGCCATTCCCTCGATAGCCCCTCGTTCAAACTCTGCTAGTCTCTGCAGCTTGGCTTCTAGTTCAGCAAAGATGTCTCCCATGTGGCAAGCCTGTTGGAGCAGGGGTGCACCGCCAAATGGCCTCATCCGATGACGCAGGAAAAGCGTATTTACACAAGACTACGACCCCGGTTAGCATTTTGAATATCCAGTCATGGGAATGCCTCGAAACTTACCTCGATTCTAGAAATTTGATGCTCCACAAAGTTTACCAAGAACCGGTCTGTGATTTCTCCGCCCCGACTCTTCATCCTCTCCAACAGGGCAGTCTCGGGAGGCTTCAATTCAGAACATCCTGGACTCTCAAGAGAACTGCAGAGCATCTCGAGACGAAGACTGATATTCCAAAGATCCCAGACATCTTCCGTGTCAATAGTGAGCTGACTACCAGCCATCTTTTGCCCAACTGTAGATTCAGCTTTGGGATCGGCAGGCTTTGCATCCGTCTGTCGTTGGACGGTGAGACGACTGGCGAGTGCATGTGGGTACATGAGGTAGATGTATTCCGGATTTTCGAGACCTTTGAGGCGACGTTCGCCTAGGTCTTTGACCTCGAAACCCTGGCTACTAAGGGAGCGCAATTCGGAGCGAATCATCTGGCTGTTCAGATCGTCGCCGTAGGCTTCTTCGGAACCTGCCGAATTGTTGCGGTCTCCCTCGATGTGCGTCTCGAGCAGGCGTTGAATCTCGGCAATAAAGTCAGATGAGACAGTGATTTGACCTCCATCGGCGACGGACGAGATACGCGAGGCGCGATTGACCATGGGACCAAAGTAGTCCATGCGCTTGGTGACAGGATCGACTTCGCACACTGGTGTACCCCAATGGATACCCATACGCACTGAGAGACCTCGGAAGATGACATTACCATCAGCGTCGACCACCTCTTGTCCGTTCACACTATTGAGTATTTCTTGCGGCCATTGAACCTCGAGCAACTGGCTTTGAATGGTAAAACACCAGAGCAATGCCGAGGTGACTGTGCGGAAAGCAACCATGAAGGCATCTCCTTCCGTCTTCACTTCATAACCACCAATGATACGTAGCTGTCGGCGCATAAGCTCGTTGTGCATCTTGATAGCGGATCGCATGGCAATCGGGTACGTCTCCCATAGTATTGTCGAGTTCTTGATATCAGTGAAGACCAAGCTGACTTCTCCTGTTGGGGCATCCACTTCATTGTCGAGACGCGCCAATTTGGAGTCACCAACAAGATTACCCTTCTTTCCACGTCTGCGGGATGCGCCCCAATCAGGATCAGCACCAGGAGCAGGAATCAAAGACATGCTCTGTGTGCGGTACCGGGCACGCTGTTTGCTCTTGAGATCGCTGACTCCGAGCAACATGACCATGATCTTGTTTGTAGCACCAAATGCGATTGCTAGATCACGGAGTTTCTGTGCAGCTACCATTAGATCATTGCGCTCGGATCGAGCCACATCGACGGCGAAATCTGGTGTAAGATACTCCCAGAGCTCTCGGGAAGCAACCAAGACCATTTCATCGGTATCGCCAAGAGTCATGTTGAGGATGTGAGGTGACGCAATGACTGAAGGCGACATTTGCACATACCCAAAGGCTCTTGAAACCTCAAGGACATCGTTGAGCTTGCCCTGTCGCGACACGAAGCCTCCAGCCTCTCGTATTCTTGCCCTCTCTCCAGGCTCTGCAGGATCATGCTTGCGTGTGAGAATTTTGTGTCCTCCTTCAGATCGGATCAAGAGTGCCTGCGCATCACCGACATTGGATATGTAAAGCTCCATTTCTTTCAGGAACAGTACAGTTGCCACACTTCCTGAAGTCAGATCATCGTCGCTGAGCTCGGGTACTGAACTGCGTTGTGGAGTTGGTGACGCGAAGGCGTTCTTGTCGAGTGCTTGGCTGGCGGCGGTAGCCAGTTCTTTGTTGAGACCTAGATAGGTCCGTCGCAAAGCATCCGAGGGGGTTTCTTGCGGTCGTAAACGCTCCAGCTCATC
The DNA here is from genome assembly GCF_000523455.1 of Bipolaris oryzae ATCC 44560. Classification (NCBI taxonomy): domain Eukaryota; kingdom Fungi; phylum Ascomycota; class Dothideomycetes; order Pleosporales; family Pleosporaceae; genus Bipolaris; species Bipolaris oryzae. The sequence goes on along the minus strand of NW_006911415.1, from coordinate 25,751 downwards.
GGCGAACCGGTTCTTGAAGTTGTCGTACAAGTACTTTGCGATTTTAGCACCGCCTCCAGCAAGCGGTTGTGCGTCGAACATCCCCAGCAGTTGTTCATCGTCGTGACTGCGGAAGCGGGGGACAACCATGTCCATGGTCGAAATGTGCTCATTGCGACCCAGGGAATCTGCCATACCATACGCCATTGTACCAACAGCTGAGCCTGCTGTACGAACTCTTCGGTCCTCTGATTGCTCTGGAACCGAGGGTACCATCATCGTTACATCCATGAGACCAAGCACCCGTAGATTAATCAGGGAGCTGAAATCTGTAAGATCACGCCCTTCGCGCATGCTCGAACCGCTGCCGCTGTACGATCCACTGGGCTTGATCTCCAAGCGTTTGTTGCCAGACAAATTCAGGTACCGAAGCTTATGATTCCAGTTCCAATTCCAGTCATATGGCCAATTCGACACGTTGTACTTGAGCGAATTGCTCGCGACATCGAGAACAGCCAATTGCGCAACCTTGCCGAGTTCCGCAGGCAGAACCTGAAATTTGTTGTTATTGATATGAAGCACCTTGAGTGAGCCGACTTCTTCAAGATCCTCTGCTGGCAAGGATGTGAGATCATTGCCAGATAGATACAACTCGGTAAGATGTTGCCATCTTCGAATGGTACGCGGCGGTATGTCGTAAATGAGATTATAGCCCAGGTTTACAATCCGTAGCTCGGGCAGAAGGCATAGCTCATCAAAGACGTCGTCATTGAGGCGGTTATCAGCCAGAAACACGTGTCTCAGGGAGCCTGCGAAAGTGGTCACCATGCGACTGCTTAGACTAGAATCTTTGCGGGACATGGGAGTTACAGTTCCCTCGGTTGGCGCACGAGAGGCTGTAGATGGCTTGCGTGTTGTACTCGATGAGTTGTAAGAAGTCATGGAACCTGTTCGATTTGAAGGGGCAGGTGAACTAGCAACAGTGAGCCCACCTGACGCCTGACTGGGACGACGATTCTGAAAATCTTCCAGCTTGCCTAGTTCCTCGTAACTTGGAGTGGCCTTCAAAGCATGTGTATTTGTAGGTCCATCTGTTTGGGCCTGCTCGCCATTGGTTACTTGAGGAGGCGCCGCACCTGGCTTGGGGAATGCATCGAGAACATTTGACGATACGTTGAGTGTCTCCAGCCGACGTGCGTACCAAAGCTCCTGAGGAAGTACGCTGAGGTTGTTCTCGCGCACATCCAGATACCGAAGTTCGACAAGCCGCCCAATCTCGGCAGGCAAGACGTCGAGCGAATTTCGAGCAATACTCAAATGCTCTAGTCTGTATAGCTTGCCTATGTTTTTTGATATAGATGTGAAGTGATTCTTGTCGAGGATCAGCTTGGTGAGACCTGTGAGTTTGGAAAAGAGATCATCGGGTAGCTGAGCCAGTTTTGCAGATGCAAGGTTGAGTACGGATAAGGACGGCGTTGGTTGTGTGAGGCCAAACCGTGTCACGGGGTTGTGATTCATATGAAGCACTCGAATCTTGGGGAAGTAGCCCTCGAAGGCCGAGATTGAGTTGTGCCCTATCATGAGGTATTCCAACCGCGGCAGTTGGGACATGACATCCATGCTGTCAAGCGCGTTGAATCGCAGGTCGATTTCTCGAAGGTTGACCAGATTACTGAGTCCTGGTGGAAAACTACCGGTCAGCTTGTTATTTGTCGCCCAGAGTCTCTCCAGACAGGTCAATTGGCCTATCTTGGGCAGGCTGGAGATTGAGTTGAAGCTGATGTCGAGGTCGACGAGTGTGCGCACTTCACACAGAAAGTCGGGGAATTCGTTCAACGAGTTGGAGCTCAGGTTCAAACTGCGAAGTGCACGGTATTGTCCAAAGTAGGGCGGTAGTCGCGTTAGCCAATTGTTGGAGAGTCGGAGACCTTGCAAGCTTTGTAGCTTGTACAGTTCAGCTCGGTCGAGTGATTGCAGCCGATTGTTCGAGATATCCAACATAGTCAAGCGACTAGCGAGGCTAAGACTAGGAGGTAGTCGTCTGGCATCGTTGCTGGTGTACTTGATCTCTCTCAGGTTGGTGCAAGCAAGGATAAAGTCTCTGGGGACATCTAATGATAGGTTACGGGAAAGATTGAGTGATATTATCTCGGTCGCCTTCTGGTACAAGGTGATAGGAATGGTAATCAAATTGCGGCCTTGGAGGTCAACGTGGGTGAATTTTTGCATCTTGCTGAAGCCGGGGTCCCGTTCCAGACTCGAGTATCCGCTCATCTTGGCAGGGAGGAAAGTGAATCTGCAGAGATAACTATTGTCCTCTCGGCCAACATCTTCTAGACGATCCTTGTCCGTGTATCCGGCTAGCTCCAAGAGCCGCTTCTGTATGAGCAGCGGGCGTTCACTACTGTCTAGCTGTCGCGAAGTGTCGTGCTTACGCATCACGATGTGGTAGTTGTCCAGTTCGTCTTGCAATACTGTCTTTTTCCCTAGTATTTGAATAATCTCTTGCACAGTAGTGTTGAGGGTAGCCGACAGCGTTGCAAAGGTTGAATCAACTCTGAAAATGCGCAAACAGTACGTCTTGTTGTCGTGCTCTTCTTTTGAAGGCGTGGGAATGTCCTCGACATCGGCCGGTTTCTCAACCTCGTCCTTTGTACGCTTCACAGCCCAGGAATCGGGTGCGTCCCAAGCCGCTGTACCGTCATCCTCGGGCGGGATCGCAATGTCTTCACGAAGGGTAGGCTGTTTTTGTAATTCTCCAACAGGCGGTGTCATGGGCGGTTGCTGCTGTAGGTTGACAATACCCTCCATATCGTTGAGATTCTGGTCTAAGAAGAAGACGGCATCATTGCCTGTTGTGCTAGCTATGTTCTCGTTGGGGTCTCGGCCGGTTGGTTCAATCATGGGCGCGCGCTTCTCCTTCCTAAAAGTAGGCAACCGGTGGTGAGGGGCCCTACCCCTCTGCTCCTTCAGCGACTTGTCATCAGCGACGCCGCTGGTAGCTGGACGCTTGGCCATGTTCGCCTGTGGAGGAAGTTCTGGTCTGGTAAGTCGAGCGGGGGCAATGGACGGGTTCAGGGAGGTGGCTGAGGCAGTTCCAGAAGACGTGAGGTTCTTAAGACTTTCTGACTGGACGTTGCGATCTGATTTGTCCTTGCCCCGTAATCGTGCAAAGAATCCATGGGCTGGCTTGCTGGCACTGGGCGATCGTTGTGCCATCCTATCGTCCCGAGTCATGTCTGAGTATGAGCTTGGGGTAGGGCTTGATGGACGGCCCAGGAGACTCGACTTGGAAGCAAAGGCTGAGCTGAGGGCTGATGGCTGGTTTATACGAGCACTTGCCTCCTCGCGGCTGGTGGTGGGTCGCAGAGCATAAGACTGGCTATTGTCAGCTCGTCCGTCCGGGAACTTGTTCTCCTCCTTGCTGCCTTTGTGCCGATGACTGGTGGTTCCTGGTAACCTTACGTGGAGTTTGTGATGTGATCGTCCAGACTTTGCTGAATGCTGTTCAGATGACCGACGCCCCCCGCTCTCAGGCAAAGCACCCATGTCCTGTTAGGAGTTAGCAATGCAACTGCCAGGATCGGCGCGAGGTGACATAGGGTATGTGAAGGAGTGAGGGAGCAAAAGTTGTGGGGAAAAAAAGGGCAGGGCGTCTTTGCTTTGGCACAGGTTTCCCCAAGCTGATATTGAGACTCACCTTTGGGTCTTGAAACTCCCACGGGGTGACTTCCGAGGACGCTTGCGGGGTGCGCGGGCGCGAACTGGTAGGCGATGTGGGTCGGGAATGGTGGCCACTGCCGATGGTGTTGTTGAGGGAGTTGCCGCGATTGCGCTGTCCACGGATGGATTGCGTGTCGGGTGCATATGATGGCATGTTCAAACTGGTATCCGAGTTCTGGCGGCCATCAGCAGGAAAGTCCTCGCCAAACACATTCTGAAGTCTTTTGTGGAATCCTCGGCCAATGCTCGACTTGGATCCGGTGCTACTAACAGTGGTGGCGCTGGCTACGGAGGGCCGTCGGTCGTCTTTGAAGGGAAAGCCCATGCTGTCCTCGCGACTGCCGGTGCCTGGGCGGAAGCCGGGCGAGGACTGCGAAACGTCTTCATTTGAATCATTGAAGAAGCTGCTCCAGACACCGTTGGCCATGCTGTTGCCGTTGGAGGCAGAGGACCAAGGTGTGGCTTGGGAAGTGGCGCTCGTAGCCGTGGGAGGGTTTCGCGATATGGCGGGCACCCTTCCCCCAGAGGTCTCCAACACAGCCAGCTGTTTCCGATGTTCTCCGAAAGGGCTCATGGCCGCGCCGTCCCTATGGGAAGACTTCCATGGGCGATGCGAGGGGTCTTTGGGCGGCGGGGCTGGAGGGACGGTGCCGGGGGATATCTCGCTTTCCTTCTCAGCGCTAGACGAGGGCGTAAGCAATGCGGCCGGGACACAAGTGAGGAAGCCGGCTGGGCAGTGAGACGAGGAGGAGGGATGAGAGTCATGGCTGGGGAAGGGGAGAGGGGCGGGCGTATGGGGCGTATGGGCGTGTGTGTGTGTGTATGTGTATTGCATCAGCAGGAATACGTACTTGGAATTGAGTGTTTTGTCCGTCTTGACCGTCACGGGGGTGCCCCTCAGCGAACCCGCGCGTCCATAGGGCCGTATTGTGTCGCCGGAGCGCGAACTCCACGAGCTCTCCACCGAAGCATGACGGCCGACCGTCTCATTCCTCGTCATGGTCACGGCGGGGTGTGCAGCAGTATGTGTGTCGCGCCAGGCCCGCGCAGATGCGGCGACGGTAGGCGGGTTGGGTGGCTGCTTGCGCAGAGGTGCCTAGGACGGCTGCTTCATCGAGGCGGGACAGCAGCTTGAGGTGTGCACATGGGCGGCGGCGGCAGAGACAAAGGCGGAGACGCAGGCGAGCCGGGGCAGGGCAGGGTAGGGCAGGGTGAGGCGAGGCGAGGCGAGGCAAAGAGCGCGACCAGCAGCGGTCAAGGGCCCGGCGGACAATGGGGGGTTGGGCGGGCGAGGGATGCGCGGTGGAGGACGTGGGCGTAGGTGTGGGAGTGGGTGGGAGAGTGGGAGTGAGGATGCGTATGTATGCAAGTATGCAGGTATGCAAGTGTATGTGTGTGTGTGCGGTACGTGGGAGGGGGGCAGCAAGGGGATGGATGCAAAGGGCAGACAGAAGAGAGAGAGAGACAGCAGCAGCAGCAGCAGCAGTTGGGGATGGGCAAGAGTGGCGCTTCAATGCGAGGGCGGGCGCAGGCGTTCAGACGGCGCGGTAGGATGGGATTGCGGGCGTGTGCAGCGGAGTGTTTCTCTATCTTGATGTCTGTCTGTGTGTGTGTGTGTGTCTATGTCTCTGCGCGGGCTGGTGGTGGACTGGACAATGGGGCACTGGGGCGGCGGGCAGTTGGCATTCGGCTCGGCATGGGCATGGGCGCAGGCCCCACTCTGTATGGAGAGCGACATGCTCACCTGTTCTCGAGCAGCATTGCGCCACCTGCACGCCCTCGTCCACTGCCCTACCAGCTACCCTCCCCTCCCCGACCACCCTACCCACTCCCAAAGACACTACCGCCGCCCTACCGAGCTGCCCGTCCTAGCAGCCCACCCCCGGCCTAGAACACCGCCCATGCTGTGCGCACGCGGGACTTTGTCCTCATCCAGCACAGAGTAAGTGGTAGCCCATCTCGAGCGACTTGACTTGTGCATGGCCATATGCGTTGCCGGCCGGGTGAATGATTTGATGCGTCTCCTACGCCTAAACAGCCACTGTGTGTTAGCCGTCGCACTGCTGCCCTGCTGCTCCGTGGCACTGTGGCGCTGTCGCACGTCTCCCCGCTTTTGCAGCGACGTCTGTTCGAGCATCTCATGCTGCAAGAGAGATCGCTTGGGCACCGCCATGCCATCACTCTGCTGTCCTCGCCCTCGCCTGCACTTACACTTACACTTACACCTACTTGCTAGCTCCTCCTGCCTGGCCCTCGCCACTCCACTTTCGATAGTCGTAACCATCAGCAAAAGCAAAATCACAATCCACCCTCGGACGCCTGCTGCCCGCACGCCTGCCCACAACAAAGCTTGCGCATATTCTCCGACGTTGCACGTCTGCCCTAGTCACAGCACCATCTCTTACTACCTTCCAACCACGGCCGCCTACCCACTCCCACCGTTTCACCACGACCCCCCCCCCCACGAACGCCTGAATCCTACCACTAACGGCAATAACATTTCATCCTCATCCACCAACATCCCCCCCATGACTCATTACAGCACCACCCGCTACCTGTACATACACACTACGTATGTACGTACTTGCGTCTATGACCAAATGCTGACAAGAACCAACCATTAACCGTCTATGCCCCTGCCCCCGCATCCCCAAACCTTCTTTCAACCAACACACACAGTAGTGGTACAATATCGTCTGCGCCATTGCCCTGATTAATATTTACACTTTGATACTTCAACACCCATGCTTTTTTCCACCTGACGTCGACGCATAGCACACCAGCGCATCCCTTCCTGCTGTACGAGTAATATCATTCTACAAGACGCCATCCCAAATTAAAGAAAATACCCTGTGCGCTTAGCCAAAGAAACAACAACAACAACAACAACTACTACTACTACCACTACTACTACGACACCAGTACACGTCCCTGACAAACTAGCCCCCCTTCGCCGTCTCGCAAACACCGTCATCCATCCCTCTCGCTGAGAAGGCTGCATGTCCCATCAGGCCCCGCTAATCTGTTCCCTTGTCCTACTCCTACTGGGGCGCCCCTCCCCCTTGGAGAGCCCGCAATATATCCTGCAATGACTGCGCGCTAGCCTGCCCGTTGCCTGGCTGCGGGGCATTCATACCCGGTGCCTGACTCTGCCCATATGCCTGATAAGGATACGAGTACTGCGCTGCAGCTGCCGGTTGTGGCGGTGGCGGTGCGGGGGCCTGTGCTGCCATTTGAGGCTGTGGTGGTTGTTGCCCGCTCATCGCACCCACAACCTGGAACCACTGTGCCCACGCCGCCCAATTGGCCGCCTGGTTCGCCTGTGGTTGTGCCTGTGTCTGCGCCGGCACTGGAGGCTGCGGTGTGTAAGATGGTTGAGGAGTATATGATGCAGCCACTGCTGGTGGAGGAGGTGGCGGGGCTGAAGCATACGGTATCGCAGGTTGCGATGGGCCCGAAAACGGCACTGGCCAACCTGCGTTGCTGTTGGTTGTATATGCATTAGAGTTCGAAGGCCCGGAAGGTGCTGGAGAAGCATTCTGTTGTTGTTGTTTTTGGGACTGCTGCTGCTGCTGTTGTTGCTGCTGTTGGCGTTCTCGCTCCCTCTTCTCGCGTTGTCGCTGCTTGCGGTTCTTGTTCTTGCCGCCACCTCCAGAGGGGGACTGTTGCGAAGGGGGTTGCTGAGGGTACGACTGATTACGGTCCTGTTGTTGGCGTGCCGGAGATGCAGAGGCAGCAGATCGGTTGTCTTGGTAGGGCCCGTTCCTCTGCTGCTGGTTGTTTTGTTGAAACTGCTCCTGTTGCTTGCCGCGGTCAGACTGATTCTTGCCCGCCCGCCCGCCCTTTTCGCCCCCTCCTTTGTCGCCTCGATTGTTGCTCTGAGCCCCGCGGTCGCCCCGTTGTCCTGCACGATCACCACGACCTCCTCCAAAATCACCACGCCCGCCATTGCCGCCGCCGCCGTATCCTCCTCGGTCGCCGCGAGCACCACCAAAGTCACCGCGTCCGCCAGCGCCTCCCCGGCCACGAAATCCGCGACCTCGATCGCCCCATGGACCCCTGCCGCGACCCATGCCTCTTCGCACATGGCTACGATCCTCCAGGGGCGCACCCTGGCCAACAATTTGCTCAAAGTGGTCCGGTCGAGCAAGTGGTTTGTACATCCCCAAATCCTCATCTTCATCATCACTGTATTTAAGCCCACCACCTTGGTACTCCATGGGCCGGTAGATAGGCGGTGCCGGAGCATCAACGTGTAGTCTCGGGCCAGTGGGTATGTTCACAGGAGCCTGTTCCTCGTTGGTATCCGCTCTGGCTCGCTTCTTGGCCTTCTGCTCGCGCTTGTATTCAGCCTCCTTCTCGTCGTCCGAAAACTCGACTTCGTTGGTCTCTTCGTCATGGAGGTTTGATGCATCGGTATGCTTCTGCCGGCGGATGGGCTCAGTCTCGGTGAAGGTTGAGTGCTCGTCGACATAGTAAATAGTTGTGTCCTTCTCGATACCTAAAGTCGCAAGTTCAGCTGGGTCATTGAAGCCAAATGAATAGCGAGGCTCTTCAACACGACCAATCTGCTCAGACACCTTGCCAACAACAGTGCGGTTCTGCAGACAGAGCGCTGAGCCAGACTCAAGCACTTGCTCGTCTCCAGACATCTTGGCCTTCACAACTACTAGATTTCCAACAATTGATTCAACCTTGCCGAGTTCTGTGATCTTTGTGTCTTCTGTAACAGTGATGTCGGGCTTCTCGAATTTCTCATCCATCTCATTGAGCGTCTTGACTTTCACTGGGCCCGAAGCGCCTGCATCGTCTGCGACTTCAGCCATAAGGAGGCGCACCTGCTCCTCGGGATCCAGTAGCTCGCCCTCGTCTGAGCTGTCATCAGAGCTCGAGTCCGAGGAAGAGTCTGAGTCCGAGTCTGAGGCGTCCGAGTCCAGCTGCCATTCAGCATTCTGGTCGCCCCTGTTTGCCTCGGCCGCGCGCAGGAATTCGGTCTTGCTGTCGAATGTAGCATCTTCAGTCTCGTTTTGTTGGTCTATTGCTGCAGTAAGTGCCGCGTCGAGCTCGCCATCGGTGTCGGCGGCGGGGGTATCTGCTGCAGCGGCAGCATCTTGGGTAGACGTCAAGTTTGCACCAGGCAGCTCAGAGGGAGACTGCATGCCTTGCTGTGGAGCATCATGCTGGGCCTGCGCTTGATTGGCTGCAGACGGCTCGACTGGGATGCCGGCCTGCGCGTTCGCGTTGGCATCATCGTAAAAGGCCTCCCCATCCGAAAACTCGCCGTCTTCTGGCTCATCTTGGGCTGCCGCGCCGTCGTGTGGCTGCGGCTGCGGCTGCGCAACCGGGGCCTCGCTCGTAGAGCCGAGTCCTGGAAGGTGAAAGGCTGGCGCGGGTGCAACCGCTGCAAACGACGACGCTGTCGTCCCGTCCACAGCGGTAGGCAGCGCAGATGGTTTGACTGGCGTAGTGTCGTAAAAATCGTCGTCCATGTCATCGACAGGCGAGCCAGGCGCGTCCAGCGCAGATGCAGAGGATGCTGAAGTGCCATACTGTGTGGGAGCGTCCGCCTCCAACCGCGCCCTTTTGGCCGGCGGTTCCAGAGAGTCGGACATGTTCGAGTGTGTCTCTCTGCAGTCTTCTCTGAAGCGCGCGTGATCACTGCGGTATATCAACTGCGTTGTCTGCACCCGTTTGCTTTTATTGCGTGCGGTGATTGTTCTGGGACAGGAGAGCGGATCCAGGGAGAACGTCGCCTTTTTCGATGCGCGCTAGTATGCTTGGCGGGCAGGCACGACCTCAGCCCTATGACGCGGGCGAACGCGGAACGGGCGATCTCGTTCATGCACCGCCCTGGACGTCTTGCCGTTATTGTTGCTCAGAGTCGACGGAGACAGTTGCTGCCATTGCCTCACCGCCATGTCTGCCACACGCCCCAAAGCGGCGCCTCCGCATGCGGCCAGGTACGTCCAGACACCACGGCTCAGGGGGCACCCATTCCTGCTGACATGCATCCACTGACCTGCCCACAAGACCCCCTTCACTCACTGCTCTCGGCGCCTTCTGCGTCTTTGCCGTGGCCAATCTAGCCGCTGCCGCCTTCTCGCCCATTCAAGACTGTGACGAGGTCTTCAACTACTGGGAACCCAGCCATTACCTCAATCATGGCTATGGTCTCCAGACATGGGAATACTCCCCAGAGTATGCCATCCGAAGCTGGACCTACACCGCCATCCATTCACTCATCATCTGGGCCGGCACGTGGCCTTTGCAGTTCCTTGGCATCCAAGAATCAAAGGTCATCGAGTTCTACTTCTTACGCGTTGTCCTGGCCCTCTTCTGCGCTCTATGCCAGGCCCGTATGTATTCTGCTATCCGGAAAACATTCCAGGAGCGCATAGCCATCTTCTTCATGATCATCATGACCGTTAGCCCAGGCATGTATCATGCTGCTCCTGCATATCTGCCGTCCAGTTTTGCCATGTACTTTGCCATGCTTGGTTTCGCGTCTTTCATGGACTGGTATGGCGGCTCGATTAAGACTGCTCGTGGAATTACGTGGTTTGCTATTGGTAGCGCTCTTGGATGGCCCTTTGCAGGCGCCCTTGCCTTGCCGTTCATCCTCGAGGATGTCATCGTGAGCTTCCTCACAGGCACAATCCTGCAAAGTCTGCAACGTTTGATATTTCAAGGCGGATTAAGTGCCTTGGCCATTCTCGCCGTGCAAGCAGGCATTGACTCATTTTTCTACAGAGAACCAGTATGCGTACCGTTGAACATTGTCCTGTACAATGTCTTCAGTGGTGGCAGTAGAGGTCCAGACATTTACGGAGTAGAGCCATGGCATTTCTACGTACGTAACTTGGCCTTGAACTTTAACATTTGGTTCTTCCTTGCCCTGGCTGCCCTGCCATTGCTTCTTATCCAGTACCTCGTGTTCGAGAAATCTGTCTCTCAGCATACATTGAGGCGATCCGTGGTGTTTGTCAGTCCGTTCTATCTATGGCTAGCGATATTTACTGTCCAGCCTCACAAAGAGGAACGGTTCATGTACCCAGCATATCCAGCACTTGCCTGGAATGCTGCACTATCGTTACACATATTCCTGGCCAACTTTGGTTCCATGGATCCACGACACCTAGTCAGTCATATTCCTCCCATGGTGAAGCTTACGATCGTTTGTATCCCACTGCTTCTGTCGTTCAATGTGGGCATGCTCCGCACCATCGGTATGTTGCATTTGCTACTCGACTTACCCCCCAGCTTCAGACGACCTGATTACTACCCTTGGGATGACGTCCATCATGTCTTGATATATTACTAATTAATTTCCTGATCAGGTCACATCACAGCTTATTCAGCGCCACTGAACGTCTACAAACCGCTATTTGACCCCAAATTCGTCCGCATCGAAGGTATGCCAGAAGACATGGTATGCTTGGGTAAGGAGTGGTACCGCTTTCCATCCTCTTTCCATTTACCATCAGGTGTTCGTGCCAAGTTCATCAAGAGCGAGTTTTCCGGACTCCTGCCTGGTGAGTTCAGCGAGGGTGAAATGGGATCCGAGTTGTTCCCGGGCACGTGGATGGTACCAATGGGAATGAATGATGAAAACCGCGAGGATCCTGGGAAATATGTAAGTTGTACATGAACTTCCATCCCCATGGACCTACTGACCGTAACGTAGATTGATATTCAACACTGCGACTTCCTGGTTGACTCGCGATTTCCTGGAATGCCACCAACAAAGCTTGAACCCGACTATATCTCCGACACGGAGCATTGGGAAACTCTGGAGTGTCTCCCATTCCTTGATGCAAGTGAGACAAGTTTCGTCAGTCGCACGCTCTGGATTCCGGAGCTGCCCTTCATACCTGCAAAATTCCAGCGCAAATGGGGCGAATACTGCATGTTACGACGCAAGAAATAGAGGCAATTTAGTGGCGAGTAAAGAAGCAGCGATCTGACTGTCGGGGAGATTGCGGTATTATACTACGCCGTCGGATACTCTGAGGGTATATCCGAGCCAAACTGCTTGGATGCGGTAACGAGGGCGCGACACGGGATCCCTTGCTAGCCACGTGCGCAATTCTTTGAATGCATACAAGGTATTGGATGTTAAGATGCCTATCGTCTGCTCCCAAGAGGTCTTGAGTTGCTATCGTGGTGCATCCTTGCACACCCCACTAGGCCGAGTAGGGTATTGCTTTCCCCGCCCCAGCATGTAGATAAACGGGTACTGACGACAGTGGTGCGGGCAACCCCACATTGTGACAGGTCTTATCTCAGCAGACCTGATATGTACTGGCATCGGATCGGAACGTAAATAATAGAAAAAGGAAGTTGTACAGCAGGTCGTGCATGACTACTTCGCCGTGACCTGTAGTGTGCTGTCTCTCTATTTTGCTTATTTGGACTGACTCGCCCTCTGATAATTTCCAAGATCAATTAGCCTCTCATCTTTGATTCTGGCTGTTCATTTCGGAACTGACTGTTCCACTCCCGCACTTTCATCATGTCTAGCCTAGGCACTCGGCTTGGAGAGCACGCCAGACTCGTCGCTCGAGCAGCGCGACACCAGTGCACCAAAGCCAAGAGTGAGTTGTATAGAACATTTGACGATGCAAAATTATCGCCAAAAGCAATCCTATACACTGGTCTCGTCTTCGTCACGTGTATCTGGCTCATCCTAGCATTCACCCGTCACGTGCGCAACACAAGAAGAAAGAACCAAGCAACCAACAACGAACCCAGCACCCCGAATCTAGAAAAGCGATCCCCATTCCGAGCACCAGATCGCCCATTCGGAGGTAGGCAAACCCACCTCACCCACCCTCTCTTCCATTCTCTTCCACTCTCTCCTCCACCAACATACAATTCTAACACCAACTCAGTATGGCACCCCCACCCCTTCACCCGCCCGCGCGCCTCCCCCTACCCAAACTGGTCCCTAACCTCTACGCCACCGCTCCCCTACCGCCCGTTCCGCTACGGCCCCAAATACAACATCACCATGGGCCTCCGCAGCATGCCCTGGGACGCCTGGATCGAACTCGACTGCGAGTACCTGCACTACCACTCGCTCAAAGCCTCTCGCATCGCCTCGCGCGGCGCCCAATGCGTCCGCACAGCCCCCGAGGCGCAGGATGCAGCGCGCGAGCTGGCCGAGGAGCTGGCTGCGTACTTGCCTGAGCGGTATCCGAGTCTCTTCGACAAGACCGGGGCGGGCATGCGGAATCGGGCTACGGGGGAGGTGTTTGATGTGGCGAGCATGGAGAGGAATGGCGAGGCAGAGGATGCGATGACGCTTTGTGCGCGGATGGTGCAGGATGATGTTGCGATTATGATGGAGAGGGCGGATGGGCAGTATTATCTTGTTGCTGGGGCGATTTTGCTGCCTGGGTTTTGGCGGTTGGGGGATAAGTTTGGCATGGGGTTGAGTGAGATTCATACGAGTGGGGATGTGCCGGGGTGGGTTTTGTTTCATCTCTTTTCGTTCTCTTCCTTTCCTTTCCTTTCCTGAGGTGTGGATGTATAAAGGAATGATGATGCTAACGTATCAGGTTAGGTTCAAGGAGAAACTTGAAAAAGGCATGGTTAATTTCTTTCGTCGGATTCAGCCTCAGAGTCCCATGCTGCGCAACAACTACTTTATCCAGGTGGATGATGGGCTAGCGTGGAGCGAGAGTATAGGAAGTGAAGATGCTACTGCCGAGGGAGAGGTAGGATGGTTTACGGCGGAGAAGAATAAGGCGATTGAGCATCACTACTTCCGGAGCGAAAGACAAAGTTTGAGACGGTATGTTACAATCGTAATTCTTATTTTTATTTTTATTTGTATTTTTACACTTTGATCTACTTTGTAGATTGGCTCAAGGTTTAAAGGCATCATATCTAACTTTGAACAGACTACCTAGATCTGGTGGCGTCGTGTTTACTATCCGAACTTATATGCGTCCAATCACGAGCCTTGCGGAGGAACCATATGTTCCCGGCCGACTGGCTAGCGCCATCCGGTCTTGGGGCGACGATGTCAGCCGGTACAAGGGCAAAGAGAGGTATGGCGATGTTCTACTCGAGTACTTGGACAGGAAGCATGCCGAGCAAATAGAGCGCGGAATCGTTGTTGAGGGGGAGGAAGAGGGGGAGGAAGAGACAGAGAGTGCGTATCCCTTCTAGAAAGGGAAGGGGGATAAAGTTTAAAGTGCCGATCTGATCCACAATGTAATTTGCTATGCACATGCGTTTCGCCGCGACGTTTTGTGTAACAGGGTCTCATGGCAGGTAGTCGTATTATCAAATTCTAATGGTTAGAGTACTGATAGTAGCTGGGTAGTCCCACTTAGTAATGGATAGTCGCCTGCCCCGACGTCGGTAGCCAAGAATCCCATGTTTCCAGAGGGGGGAATCATGTCGACTTGATTTGGCGAGGGGGTGTTTGGCTTGTATTCGGGCCGGACTCTTTTGGAGCGAACTCAAGTAGTTCTGCAGCTTATGCCCAAGGCGGGCCAGTTGGGCTACCTGGCGCAACGTGGGCCACAGCCCCAATGCATAGTGTGGTTGCCATAGATAGTACATGGTCTGTCTCACAGCGTACGTGCGTATGAGCTGACCATGGTGTGTGTGTGCGCATGATTTGTAGCATTACGAGTGTACTTACGTACTTATGCGCAGTCAGGATAAGGCAAGTTGTCGCAACGGGGCCGAGTTGGAGGGGTTAGCTGGGGTTAGGAGCTGTAGTAAGAGTGTCGGCAAGTAAGTACATGTGTAAAGGTGCATGTGGGTGTGTATTGATGCTCAGGCCTGACTGGCTGCGAAGTGGCGGTGTTGACAGCAAGCGTACCATGGTTGATGTCGTGCAGTAGCCTTTGAGGCATGAGGAAGGTGCAGGGTACGACCCCTGAGGGTACTGGTGAGTGAGTGTGACGCAACAAGGGCAATCGACAGCTTCTGCCGAGTCAGGATAGATGGAGCGGAGAGCTGACTAGGGCGGTTCACTGGTCTAGGAGATTGCGGTAGCTGGTTTTTTTCTTGTTGAAGTCGAGGACAGCCCTGCTTATGCGGAAGTGCAGCGGGGCAGCCGTCACGACGTCTCAGCATGGCAGGCAGGCAGGCAGGCAGACAGATAGGCATGGCGCTTGGGGAAATGAGCCGGCTTGGTTGGTGTGCAAAGACAGAGAGGGATTGCGATAACGAGCTTGTTAGCATCAAGGGCTTGGCGAGATGCTGGGGCGGCCAATCGCCCAGCAGGGCGGCGACACACGTGAGAACGGGGTGTGTGTGGAGGCGTGTATGCAAGCACTGCAGCCAAGTGTGTATACAAACACCGCGCCCACTCGTCGGCCGGTGGTGCCGTGAATGGTTCAGCGGGAGGAGGAGTGGCAGTGGAGAGATGATTGCTGCCCTGTGCTGGTGGCCGTTGTGTCCAAGCAAGACGGGGGTTGGGATGAACCTGCCAGTCCACGCGACGAGCGACTTGGTTCCCGACGTAATAGCGCACCAGTTTATAGCCTCGACCACGACCAGCGGGTGGCTAGCCTGCGCCTGCGCCGGCGACGTGACTGGCGAGGCGGACGGGGGGAAGAGCAGCACGCAGGCGCAAAAGCAAAGAGGCGACGGGGGGCGCTATGCAGCGTCGTATGCTTCGGGCCAAGTGTGGTATACGCAGTGCCTGGCCGCGGTATACGAGTACACGGCGAAGCCATAGTATAGTGGAAGGGTGCGTAAGTATGTAGGCGGACGGTGGCGGGCGGGCAGTACCTACGCATGTGCGCAGATGCGCATGTACTTACGGGGAGGCGCCGAGGGATATCCAAGTACATAGCAGTAGGTGTACGTACGTACGTACTTGCATGTACTGTATGTACTAGAGACGAGATGGGCAGCATCGACCAGGGCTTACTTACTTACTTACTTACTTACCTTACGTCCGGATGGGCAGCGGGGGCAGCGGAGTGATCCGAGGAACGGCAGGACAGGACAGGGTAGGGCAGGGCCGGGCAGGGCCAGGGCCAGGGCGAGGGCGAGGGCGGGCGCTGCATGGTGAATGGGCGCTTTGGTGTGATGGCGTCTGGCGTCTGGCGTCTGGCCGGGCAATGGGCAATGGGCAGCCCTGAGAGCCCTGGCTCGTCCATGTATTGCTCGTCGTGTCCGGCCAAATTCACTCATCTTCTCTACCCTCTGTGCGTCACCCATACACAGCCATGCCCATCGCCCTCTCCTGACCTCGTCTTGTCTGTTCTACACATGCTCCTCGCCGCGTCCAGGCCGACTATGGAGGACAATGGCCCTACCCGCCCTGCCTCAGAACAATAGTGACATCGCTGCACCGTGCTCGCCCGTGAACACTGCGAAACGCGACGTCCTGCCCGCCGCCGCCACTGCTGCTGCTGCCCCCGGAGCTGCCTCAGAAAATGCCAAACGGCGCGCAGACGACTCGCGCCGCCTGCGACGGGTCAAGGACTCGCGCGAACAACTCAAGAGCAGGACACGGGCGCGCGGCACCAGCAATGCCACCATTGACACCACCATCAGCAACTCGACCGCTGCTGGCCGCTCGTACACGGTGGCCAATGTGCACAACGGCGTCATTTACCTGAGGTACGCAGCCCGTAATACACCAGGCACCCACCAACACAGACCACCACCTATGGTGACATAGCATTCATCACAACAACAAATGGCGGCGACGACGACGACGACGACAATGCCTACTACTGCGACTGGCGCTGACTCTCTATTCATAGGCCCGTGGCACGCCCTGGCAACCAGCGAGGCCGCTCGCAACCAGATGCCTTCGTCTTCCCGCCCCAGACTCCCCCCGACAGCGCCACTCGCGACACGCTGCGCCCGCTGAGCGATGACCTCGACCATGGCTTCTACGGCTCTTCATCTCCCCAGTCGGAGCCCTCACCACCGCTACCAGGTCTGAGCGAAGACGAAGTCACTGCTCACTACTCCCACCATTACCACCACCACCACCACCACAACCAAAACAACACCCACTACCACCCCCACTCTGCACACACGCGCTCCCACTCGTTCTCCATTGCCGACGACCATATCCCCGCTTCCCTTACCAACGAGCCAGGTACCTTCAAGGTCGTCATCGAACGCCCGGGGCATGTTCGGCCCAAGACAGCCGACACTTCCTCCTTCCCCATGCTGCAGGTGCCCATTCCGCATTACCGCTTGGGCACTCCGCGTTTCAGCACACGCGGGACCGTCGACTTGCGCAGCTCAATCTACACAGGAACCTCGGGCACCGAGGACTTTGCCAATTCCCTCCTCGTCACCCAGCACAGCGCTAGACAGTCCTTCCTGTCGTCGCGTACTCGTTCAGATGCCTATTCGCCAGTACCCCACCGCTTTCGCGCTACCATGGACCGCCCGCCAATTCCCCTCTCAGGCCCATCGTCTGCTCGTGTCTCGCACTTTCCAATTGGCCCCCGCCTTTACGACGCGCTTACCCTGAACCCGGACGATAGGGCCGTGGTACGCTTCAATGCTAAGGGAGATATCCTTGCAGCCACGCCTTCCCGACTAGTTGCTCACATCACCTCGCCAAGTTTCCTCGATTACGAGTTGCTGTCCGATTTCTTCCTCACGTTCCGTGCCTTCCTGTGCTCCCGTGATCTAGTCGCATACCTCATTGCCCGGTTGCGATGGGCTGTCGACCGCCAGGATGACTTTGGTCGCATTGTCCGCGTGCGCACATTCGTAGCCCTTCGTCACTGGATCCTCAATTACTTTGTCGATGACTTCATGCCACTCTACCGCCTACGTGTCATTTTCTGCGACCTTGTCAACAGCCTGTACACTGATCTGCGTGCCCGTAAAGACGGAGGCGGAGGAGATATCAACATTGTGGGCGAGCTAAAAAAGTGCTGGAGACGTACTTGTGCATTATACTGGGAAACTAATGACCCTGTGGGACAGAATTATGCAGACGATCCATTGCTTCCAGGCGGTACAGATGAGGGATCGCCAATGTTGTTTGAAGAACCCCCTGCCGTCCAGCCCATGCCTAGTACACCACCGCGGGCTACTGTACGCGACACCAAGGAGACCATTGGATCAAACCCAAGCGATCACTTTGCTAGCCGATACATGGACTGGGCGCAAAGATCTCGCCATACACCTCAAAACTCAATGAGCACTCCCTTTTTACCATCACAGGATAATGAAAGTGCTCAGGTGCCATTATCCCCCGCGAGTGAGCGGAGCATGCACGTGTTATCCTGCTCAATTCCAAAGCGGGGGGTAAACAAACAAGACCAGAATGTCGAGCTGCCTCTGTATCCACACCCCGTACCGGCAGTCAATCCTCCTGTTCCTACTGCCACGGCTCGTCTAGCAGGCAGCCCGCAGCAACCAGTGTCTATGAAGAACAGCCAACGTCCAGCCCGAGCCCACAAGCGTAGCGGTAGTTTTTCTGACGCCCTCAGAGACAGCAGAGCCCCGTTGTCCATACCCAAGAATGCACCGGCTGATTACACCATTTCTGCTGTAGCCAACATGCCCGGCACTCTTGTGCGCGGTGGGCTCATCCAGCCAACCACTCCGTACTTCCAAGTCAAAACTCTACGAACCGCGCCATCTCGCCATTTCCACGAGTCCGAAGATCTCGATGTAAGCGAACTCCAAAGACCAGGGCAGGCCAACTCACCAGGCATGAAGAAAATCTTGGGCAGTGTACGACGTGCTTTGAGCACCCGTCAGCAAGTAAGCGCAGGCTCCCATTTGAGCGGATCTCTGCAGCAGCGACAGCCACCTTATGGGCGATCTTCAAATCCAGGTGCCGCCCCAACCGTCTCAATGTCAGGGGGGGTACAGAAACGACGTACTACTCGACCGCGGCCTCAGATGCGCGTTGATGTTCTGGCAGCTACAGTAGCTGAAAGTTTCCGGAGAGCGGTAGAAGAGCAACTGCAAAGCGAGGGACAGGAACTCAATGATGGCGACGCTCCCAGTCTTAACGGTTTCGAATTCGAGTTCGATGGACGTGAAACTCCAACCCAGAACGAACATCAGCAGCCACGGCATAAACCGGATCCTCGTGTGCACAGCAACATCACCAGCGGTAGCAAGTCGATCGTCATCATTGATGATACCGGGGCACCACCACTGCCCACCACAGGCCCTTTGCCCACTGAACTCGACAAGGTAGCGGCAAAGCTGGATAATCACCAACAAGGCGTACCAAATGATGCATCATCCCAAGCCGATGATGCCCACTCGATACAACACTCTCAGCTTTACGATGATCCACAGCCTCACGCTGCCATGGAAGAGTACCGCCGCTCACGTACTCCTACTAGGCAGTCCAATGCAAGGGAAAGACGATCCATGTCCGCAGGTCCAGAAGGGATGCATTCTTTCCGGCGCAAGGGCTCAGTCAAGAATTCGTTAGCACGTGCAGGCTCTCTTCGGCGCCATGCCTCTTACAACAGCGTGCTGAGTAGACGACGAGGTCCCGCAAGTGTGGCTACATTCCAGACCATGTCATCTGATAACGATCCCTTCTTTCTTGATCGGCAGCCGACAGTCGAAGCAGCTGGGCCAACTCGACAGCTTCGCCGACGACCAGGTGGCGACCTCCGCGCTGCAGACAATGTGCACGATCTCGAACAGGTCCAGCGACCGTACTCTACCGGCTCCGTGTCAAACCACACCCACTCCATCACCAATTCTGTCATCCTACGCGCTGACCGTTTTATCGATTCAGACCCTGAATTGTCTCATGGGGTGGAGGGACCGCCCGAAGCGGAAACTCCAAGAAAGCCAATCTCCTTGGTTGATACGCACTCGTCCCAACCAAACCTCAGGCCGTCTTTTGAGGCCGAAGTAGCAAAACTTGCTGCCTTACCTGATGATACCGACGACGAAGGCGGAGTCGAGTCAGCGTTAATGAAGTTGGAGGGGCGATACGAGAAGAAGTCGCCAAGTATACCGTCACAAAGAACAACAATTGATTTCGGACAATATCACCGTGCAACGCAGAGCTTCGGCCAGAGTTCTCGTCTTGACGCTTCCGAGCATGACAACCGTCCTGCAACTGATGACGTCTTCCATCGCCCGCTGGCTCCTCCTGAAACTGACGGTCAAGGCATGTATCGGCTGTCGGCCGAGAACTTTAATCGTCGTGTACCACCAGTCACCTCCGTTGGTGAATCAACCGACTCATACTCTTCCATACCCCTTCTCGATCGACATCTCAGTGAGATGGCAGGTCTACAACGAGGGCAAACGCTAGATTCGATCGCATCTTCGGCTAAACCGTCGCCTCTGCAAGTTGGCGCTTTTCCATTGCAAGCTGCCCGGCCACCTGGTACGTCTTCATCAATGAATTCATCTATTGAATACATAGAGGAAACAGACAGCATGAGGCGGATACCCGCTGGTGAAACCCTGCCTGCACATTCCTATGTCCGCGAATCTTTCTTGATGAATGACGACGAAGATCTCAGTGATGGTTTCTCCACATCTGCTGCACATTTCCTGGATGGGCAACAAGAAACTCCTGGGGGCGTGCCAGGCAACTTGCCAACCCACCCCATGCGTCATCCGCCTACGCCTCCTCCCACGGCTCCTCAACTACACGACTCTTTGCCCAACTCCACAGTCTTTGATGAAGGTCTCCCGACGCCTGGTCTTACACCCACAGTCTCACTTTCCAACCAACAAGGGAATCCACAGCCTGAGCGACCAGCCAGTTCTCCGGATGAGCCACAAACCGTCTCTGCCGACCCTCCGGAACCAACCACTCATTTGCCTTTTGTCATGGCACACGATTCGGACCTTCTCGCGCAGCAATTCACCATTGTCGAGAAGGATGCATTGGATGAGATTGACTGGAAAGAACTCATCGAACTGCGTTGGAAGCAATCTTCGCCGCAGATCCGGGACTGGGTGCAATACCTACGAACCGAGGAAGCCAGGGGTGTTGATGTTGTTATTGCGCGCTTCAATCTTGTCGTCAAGTGGGTTGTATCCGAGTGCCTACTTACCGAAAACATCTACGAACGCGCCCAATGTATCACCAAGTTCATTCACATCGCCAACCACGCCCGACGATATCGCAATTACGCCACAATGTATCAAATCGCGATTGCCTTGATATCCAACGACATTTCGAGCCTCAAAAAGACCTGGGCTCTGGTCCCTGCGGCTGAGATGCTGGTTATGACCGAGCTGGAAGCTCTAGTCCAGCCTATGAAGAACTTCCATAACCTGCGACTCGAGATGGAAACAGCCTCTGTCGAGGACGGCTGCATTCCATTCATTGGTCAGTACTCTTATGGCATTATTTGGGATCAAAAGCTAACCACCACCAGGCGTTTACACCCGCGACCTCATTTACAACGCGCAAAAGCCCGCATTCATCGATGCGCCGCCAGTCGACGGCGAACGCCTCGTCAACTTTGACCGCCATCACACGGCCGCCACTATTGTCAAGAACCTCCTGCGCCTACTCGAGGCCAGCTCCAAGTATACGTTCAAGGCCGAACCTCACATTCTCAGCAAATGTCTCTGGCTGGCTGCGCTCAGTGACGAAGAGATACATGAGCGCAGCCGCCAGTGCAAATAATCATACCCACTGAGACTATGCTTTTATGCATTCGCTTGTCATTCTCTTGCCATCCGCCTTTGAGTGGATCAAAACCTTAGTTCCCGACTTTGCTTTTTTTCCTTGTCTCTTTGCTAATACCCATTCTGCGCACTATTGGCGCTGCATCAACCCGACACGATGTCATGACTCTATACTACCCACCTGTTGTTTTTATACCTTGATTCGGTCCTTTAGGACCACCACCGGCTCAGCACTTTCTACTTGTTAGATCTAATAGCTCATACGTGGGGGAAGATATCATTGTAATTTGGAGCGTTCGGTACTCAGTACAGTAATGGCAATGTACAGGAAGGCGTTTGGTATCACAAACACATGTACAGACCAGAAGCACATACCGTCATCTGATATTCAGTATTATATAATTATCACTTTAATGCTATATGCATACTCTGTTGTAAGCCTGCGTTTGATGACATCGGTGACAAGTGGCACATGATGTCGGCCAATAGCTTCGATCTCGTAATCCAAGCGAACCGCATATTGGACTGGACGCCTAGTACTTAGTGGGGTTAGCAAGGCTCACATGCGGTGCGGTGCTAGCTGCAGAGTGGAGACTGCTCCTGCTGGTCAGCCTTACTGCGAAGGGGTCAGCCACAACTTCCACACAACATAACACAGTCATGCGCGCACACAATGGCGACTGACAAGTGCTCCTGCGATATATGTGACACAGCCACCGTACTGTTCTGTTACAGAAACCGCTCCATGTCACCTTTGATGTTGTCCTCCCACTACACTACATCGTTGTCGTACAATCCACATTTCGCTAGGGGTCCTTGAATGAGGTCCAAGTAAGCCAAGCCGCTGCAACCTCAAGTGACCGAAGGAAGTTTCTGGTATAGTATGTCCGACTCGAGAGCCTCGGGCTCAAAGCCACCCTCCCCACCTTTGCCCTCGCGCATCACTGTGCAGGATACATCGACAGACGAGGAACCGCTCCCGAGTCCTGAGCTTGACGATATGGATTGTAAGTTGTTCCAACAAGAAAAGAAAGGAATATAGAAAACTTCCAGTGTCTTTTCAAATCTGTCCGAGGATTTATTGGTCCGTGGTCACATCACAATGCATCTTAGCTTAGCTGTTGTGTTAAGGAAAGGCGCGAATGGCTGCTCAGGCTGACTGCTGACCGTTGAAACAGCGCCACGAGGTTATACGTCTGCGCGCGAACCCATCAACCCCGGAGACTCTCAAACACAGCCACAGGGAACTCGGAGAGGTGCCTTTGGCCACCGCCGTAAGCACAGTCCCAACCTCGAATGGCGCCAACCGTGGACCAAAGATAGTTGGCAGCAAGGCCGCGTCCTGCTTATTGATTACGTTGCCAAAGAACATTCAGATGGCAGAAGGAAAATCGTAGCTCAGGAATTCTGCGACATTGATAGCCTTCGCCGCTTCTACCGTAAGGAGGATCTTGCCGGTCAGGCAGCTCTACGCGTCATCCACGTTCAAAACGCCAGTTGGGCGACGCGTTTCCTTCTCCGCAAGTTCAACATCGACGCCAACGATGACCTTGTAGGCACAAATTTCGGGCGCTGGGTGCGTTATGAGAAACCACAGCAGCGTGGTGGTAAACCTGTGCTCAATGGCCGAACTTTTCGTACCTCACGTGACCCATGGCGAGGCATATCACGTGCTGCGTTTGGCGCTGATTATCTGAAGCCATACGACAGGTATACACGCTTGCCTTTTCCTGGTAGCAACAAGTCTATTATGGAACTCAATCACTACGATGAAGAGGACCAGCCAAGATATGGCTTCGACGTTTATGTGCAGCGGCTAAGTGTCTATGTACAATTGAGCGACGGCACGCCTGGACAGGCTGTCGACCCTGACATACCGAATCCATATGACGAAGAGGCATGGGAAGAGTACATGCGTCTGAAGAAAAGCTATGGTAACGTTGATGCCAACGAACACCCGGATAAGTACATTCCCAAACTCCGATCTCTGGACAATGGGAATACAATTATCCTGTTTGAGAACTCGATCACCGGCTCCGTTAAGGACACTCTTGTCGGTGCAAGACAGGAGATTGAATCGAGATGGAGGCGTTTGTCTTTTTATTTGCCTACGGATAATGAGGAGAATTTAACGGCTGAGTGTATGGATTTCATACTCCAGGATATCTTCAAAGCTTTGTCATATAACTGGCAAAAGTTTATGGGGTTGTGTGAAACACATGTGGGGATTCTGGAAGACAAGAGTAAGTGTAATCTTCTGGAAGCAAGCTCCGCTACCTTGTATTCGGCTTTACTAATGAGCTTTCTTTTTTTTCCAGTTTACGAGAATCCTGCGGATGAGTCGCGAGCCCCTGAACTCTGGAAAAACAGTGCACAGTGGCTCAAAGTCGAGCGTCTGATATATATCCACCTCGATATCGTAAAGGAAATGGTCAGTCATTTGCATGACCTATCTGGCACCAACCCCAAAGAATTGCTTGGCCAGGCCTGGCTAGGCCCCATGCCAGAGGATATTGAAAAGTTGACTGGGCGATGGGAAAGAGACATCGTACTACCGACGTCGTCTTTGTCGGATCTGATGTATAAGAGCGTCGGGATTAGAGATGCTCGGCACTCTCTTCAACTAGGGCTCAGCATGTGGCGCCTGAGCTGGATCACATTCATGTAAGTCTTCTTACACCCTCTCCATCCTTCGCCGAGTTCCCATACTAATGATCTCACAGATTTCTCCCCCTCACCTTCACGGTCGGCTTTTTCGGTATGAATGTCTCAACCTTCGAATCCATGCCCGACATAAAATGGTGGTTCATCGTCTCTTTCCCAGTCCTCTTCACCGTCATGATCCTCTGGTACGGCGTTAAGCACAGCCTCGCCAGCCAGCGCCAAAACCCCATTCGCCGCGGTGTCTACGAAGCCCTCTACCACGAACTCGCCACCGACCACTCCACCCTCTGGACTCGCGGTGGCCCGCGCGACGACGTCGTACCCGTGGGCTGGTGGGGCAACGTAAAATGGCGTCTAATCACCCGCTGGTTCAGCAAAGACAAGATAAAGCTAGGCAAAGACTACGATCCCGCCAGCGAGGAATTTGGGACTTGGTCGCGCACGAAACGTTGGCTTACCCGCCGCTGGCTCGATGAGCTATCCGTTATGCCACTCCCGCAGCATCCACCACTCACCAACGCTCCTAATGCCGCTCAACCGAATGTCCCACCATCTTCAGACACAATGTCTTCCTACCCGCTCGACAAGGACTTGGGAGCTATAGGCGAGCTCCTCAGCATAGCCACGCCGGTTGCGCTGGCGGAACTGGATCCCACTGCTGCGAGTCGCCTGCAGGGTAGAATCCCCGTTGAGCGACTGCGCAGCTTGAGTCCTCCGGCTGCTTTGGGAAGTAGATCGAAGAGTAGGGAGAGTGCGGCGAGCAGTGATGGCGGCGGGGTTATGGTGGAGGAGAAGAGCGAGCAGGCGGTTAAGGCGGATGTGGAGGCCGGGGTGGTGACGAGGCTGGACGAGAGGGAGTTGAGACCGTGACGTGGAGGCGGTGTATGGAAGAATAGCGTTTAATGGTAGCTTTAGCTGCATATTATTACAATGAGTGCCAGAAGGGGGTTTTTCGTACACAAAGAAATGCGATCTATTTAGTTGTATCCATATTTAGATACCTAGTGTTACAGTATATAACACCTCAACATGAAAATTATTGTATCAACTATACAGCTTTCTCTATCAGCAAGGTACAGTAATTTAGACTTGGAATTCTATGCACTAGTTAAACAAGGTGAAAAGAAAAGAAAAGCTTCTTTAGTGCTAAAAAACTTAAACTCCTTCCCACAAATTAAAGGTTCGAAGAGAAAAGAAAATTTGATTAAATTTTTTTTTAAAAAAAATAGTCTTTCGAATAAGTTCTCTTAGTCTTGTAGTTACTTTTATCTTAGAGAGAGAGAGAGTGTGTGAGAGAGAGTGAGAGAGAAAGGGGGGCAGGAGTGGATGGGGGAAAAAAAATTTAACCTCTCAATCTCAACAAACTCCTCAGCATTCTACCACTACTACTAATAGAAAAAAAAAAGAACTTTAGGTATGTATCTAGAAGAGAAAAAAAAAACACCCTCTACCGCGCTACCCCTCCTTATACATCTTCACACATTATGTAGTACTTTCCATCTCTTCTTTCCAAATCAACTAAAGTATCAACTATCTTCCCACTTTTACCCCCCCCCCCCCTTTTTTTTTCCCTAACCCAACATCTCTATCATCTCCCTCACACTTACCCCCAACCACCCGCGGAACCCTAGCAACCCAATAACAACAACAACCACAACAACCTCTTTTATTACAGGCACAAAGACTAATTTGCAAAAACCCACCTACCCACGCATCTTCAAAGTGGGGGTTCGGATAGCTTCGGGTCCGGTAACATTTCAGCCGTGCCACCTACCCGATATAAACATTGGGGGGGG
>NW_006911414.1:0-77773 GCF_000523455.1 Bipolaris oryzae ATCC 44560 | reverse complement strand
GGGGGGGAGGGGGTCAATGAACTCATGTAAAAAAAATTTAAAAGAGAAGAATAAGTTAGTTGATTAAAAACAAAACAAAAAGAGAATACAATGTTTGATGAATAAAGATTTACAAAAAAAATGATTTTATATTTATAAACTCCCCCCCCCTTGTGGTTTTTATGTATTTGCCCCCCCCCCCCCTCCTCTATTCTTGAATATGCCGAGAGAATAAAGATATAACCCCACCATCTCTATCCACACAGAAAAGAGGAAGAAGAAAAAAAAACACAATAAGCGGCTCTCTAACAATAACGAGAACGAAACGATTCATGGGGCAAAAGAAAAAACACTCCCAACTCTTTTAATCACAGCAAACCAAACAAAAACAAAAAAAACGAAAAGCTGACAATTCCCACTTTCTACCTTGGTACAAAACGATAACCCTCCAACCCTCCAACCCCCCAACCCCGTAAAACCAAACAAACGTATCAAACACCGACACACGCACGCACACACGACTCAATCGGTTCTCGTCTTCGCACTCCCACTTGCCCCATGAATCTCAGGATCATACTCCTCACCCCTAACCCTCGCGGCTCTGACCCTGGCCTCTTTAGCCTCCTCAGCCTCACTCTCCGCCTCATCATCGATGCCCGCCTCCCTCCTACGCTGCCTGTCCCAATCCCCAGTCTCGTCCTCACTATCGCTCTCCTCGTCCTCGTCGCGCACAACCCCGTACCTCGCGTTTTCGCCATCGGCAGCCTCGGGATCCTTGATGAAATTATCGATGATCCAGTACTGCAGGGCGTTCATGATGAGGGGGAAGACGAACATGACGAAGGCGATTTGGAGGGCCGTGTTGCCTTCGGTCCAGCGGAGGGCCCAGTCGCCGATCCAGGCGATCCAGGGGACGAGGGTGAAGAGGACGAGGACGCAGAGTTTCATGCCGATGAGGCCGAGGAAGTAGATGATGGATTGCTTGAGCCACCAGGTTGCGCGGGGCGGGTGGCCGTAGTTGCCTGAGCGAATGGATTCCGGGGGGTTGGCGAGAGGGGTGAGGGAGAAGGCGCGGTGGAGGAGGCGCAGGAGGAGGACGAGGATCGGGATGCCGATTGTGGTCTGGGTGTTATTGATTAGTTTACGAAGGAGAGATAAAGAGGGGGTGTGTGTGTGTGTGGGAAGCGGAGAAGGACTTACGTCGATGGCGAGGTTCAAGAGGTAGAAAGAACATGGGTTTGGCTGGTCGCCCTCACTGTCTTTGCTGACTAGGTGTGTAGAAGTGGCTGGTGAGACGGTGGCTACGTCAAATTTACCAGAGGAGAGCATCGACATGAGGATATTTGCGAGATGAAGGAGCACCGAGCCAAAGACTTGCTTGGAGACGTCGAAGAACCAAATCTTGAGCGGTCGGCGGGGATGTTCGCGCATGCGCTTGACGGCGAGCGATGAGACAGCAAGAAGTCCTAGAGCTGCTTGTACCAGCAAGGCAAAGTCTCCAAGGAGATTGCACTCGCCATTTCCAGATTCGCCGTCCATGGGGTTGTCTTGTGCAGCGGCCTGTTTTTCAGCTTCTCCCGTCGCCAGAGGCTTCGTGTCTGGCGCAGCAGACGTGGGCTTGTGTACGTTCTCGGGCGCAGCTTCTTCGTTGTTCGTGTTCGCTTCGTCGTCTGTAACCGCAGCACTGGTGGTCGCTGGTGCAGGATCGGTGGGTTGAGCAGGTTGCTCTGTCTTTACAGGTTCCGCCTCGACACCATCGATGCCCATAAGCTCGGTCTCGAACACTGTGGTCGCACCTTGGTTAGCTCATCGTTCTAACGAATGAGTATGAAAAAAAAGAAATATCTCAGCCACATAAAACGTACCGAGTGTCGATCCGGCCGGAATGACATCGATGGCATGGTTCCCATATGCCAGTTCCGGTGGTATCGTCAACTTCCTGCCTTCTCCAATACACATATCCAGCAGCCCCTGATCCCAGCCCTTGATCACCTGGCCCCTTCCAATCGTAAACGTAAACGGTCTCCCAGAATCATAGCTCGAGTCGAACTTGGTGCCGTCAACCAACGTGCCCTTGTACATCATGGAAACCTTGTCTCCATTTTTTGTTTTGCGCGTGCATTCCACTGGTCGTGTGACTTCGATCTTGAGATCTGCCGCCAGTGCGACCGAGGGCAGCAGCGCCAGTGGGAGCGCGAGAAGCGCACCGAGGGGCCGCATGACAGCGGCGGGAGTGAAGAGAGTAGAGAAGAGAGGGTAGGTGGCCGCGCAGTTCGCAAAGTACAAGGCGGTCGCTGATGTTTCCCGTGACAAGAGAAAAAAACACAAAGCCGCCAGCTATTCGTCGCTGGCAAGACAAGGTATGGGTAAGCAGAGATGTTTGTGCACTCTAAGCCACGGATCGATGCTGAATAAGGTCGGTCCTTCGGGTGAACGTGTCAAGGGTGAAACACCGTCCGTGTGGCGCGCTGCCAATTCGGATGCAGCAGCTGCAATAGCAACAAGAGATAAGGAATCGTGCAACAGAAGGGGGGTAACTGGCGCTCAACGCCAGACTTGATTGTGGTGGGTGTGCTGGCTCCTGACGTGCATGACACCTCCTCGTGAGGTAGGTCGTGTTAGGGTCCAATGGGCAAGGGTGCGCCTAGAACCCGTGGCGGCTCAAGTGGCGATCATTACGATGGTGTGCATGGCGGACTGATTGGCTGCTGGGGCTGGGCCCAATGACTACACATGGAGGCACGACATGGGGCACTAGGGTTCTATCGGAATGGGATTGGCATCTTAGCTAGTATGTAGATTGGTTATGAAATACCGCCGAGGCATTTACTGTGTACATATACAGCACTCACGTGCACAACATGCAAAGACGATATGCTGATGATACAAAGCGAATGTCGTCGTCGTCGTCGCCTTCTCCCAACCCGCCAAATTACTTGCAAAACGCCACTGATGCTACAAAGATATAAAAAACGACGCAGTTCAAAGGGACAAATTATGAAATCCCCTCAGCATTATGCTGAGGGATTTGGCAATGGTTGCTAGATGCATGCCTACTACTCGTGGTCCTCTGGCCGCTTCAATGGACTTGTCCTTGCTGGGCTGTCCACTAATGCGGCTCCATTCATACCAGGGGCAAGCTGAAGGCTGGTGCGCACTATGCTTTGCCCTGGTCGTACCACCACGCTGCCTCTCCTGTCGCGCTCTAGAGGGTCTACTGTGTTCACAGCCGCATACTCGCTCTGGTTCTGCAAATGGGCATTCATAAGCGCCTCCTCCCTCATCTTCTTAAACTTCATGTAGTTGTATGCGGCGATGCTGCCAATAGTAACGACAAGCCCAGTCAGGTTGATGGGCGTAAGCGGATCCTTGAAAACGAGATTTGCGGTTCCAATGGTAACCACCTCCTTGAAAATGCCACAAATGCTAAGGGTGACGACCGAAGTCCGCTTCAGCAGAGCAAACTCGGATGAGGTCATGAGAAAGGCCAGGACTCCCGGGAATAAAAGAATGCCAATGCCGAGGCCAGTACCCTTTGTTTCGAATAGGTGTGAAAGGCCCTCCAAAAGCGCGGGGAAGCCTTCCACGGGTATCGCGAGAATGAATATGCTGAGGAACATGACAGGTGCAAGGAAGAAGATGGAGGAAAATGGGTTCGCCGTGGCGGGGTTGCGTAAGAGCAGAATCTGGGTCAGGGACCAGCGGAAGCCCGACGAGCACGCTGATACCATGACGAGAATGAAGCCGAGCGTGTGAAAGGCAGCTTCACCAGCTACCATCATCACGACACCGGCAGTCATGATGAGAATGATGAAGACGAGTCTCCATGACGGTTGTTCGAGGCGGAAGAGGAATGCGAAGACAAGGACAAAGCCTAGTGCAGATGACTTGCACATTGCTGTTCATGTTAGCCATTTTTTTTCTCTCTTCTTCCTGAATAGTGACATGCGAGCACTTACTGAAAAAGGTTAATGAGATGAACTTCAAGCTCGTGTTACCCAAGCCAATGTCCATACCCGTGGCTGCACCACAGGGTCCAAGCCTGCTAAAGTAGAACCACTTGGTCATGAGCGGCTTCTTTGGGTCCAGCGGCTCGGCACGCCCTCTGGCGCCATGCGGGTTAAGGGAGTCATGTCTTGGTCGAAAGGAGGGTATGAGAAACAAAACGAGCGATGCGAGGGTAAACTGCACAATCATGTGCAGGCATGTGGTGAACAAAGGAAATGGGAAAATATTCTTGGTCTCGCCGTCGTCCTTGGCCTCCTTGAACATCCACTTGTTGTAGACGGAAATGGATATGGAGAAGAAGTACCTGGGTCAGGGTCAGTTTTACGGTCCAGTCTTGTGGATCTGCTGCAGTCGCGTGCTTACCATAGACCAATGAGGACGCCATTGATGAGCATGGATTTGAGGAGGTTCTGGTCGGCAATCTTCTTCTCCTCCTTAGTGTACGTGTCGTCAGGAGCGATGCGCTGGTCGAGCAGGGTATTCCTCCTCTTTCTTCTCCGGCGCCTGCGCCTGTCTCTCTTGGTGAGGCCCGTCTCCTCGTCGTCCTCGAGTCCGTCTGCACTCATGTCGTCGCTGTCGTGTTCGTCGCTGTCACTCTGGGAGTCTGAGTCTGAGCGGTCTGCGCCCGACGACTCTGGGCCTTCTTCGGCAATGTGGTCCGAA
Source organism: Bipolaris oryzae ATCC 44560 (assembly GCF_000523455.1). Lineage (NCBI taxonomy): Eukaryota > Fungi > Ascomycota > Dothideomycetes > Pleosporales > Pleosporaceae > Bipolaris > Bipolaris oryzae. The sequence goes on along the minus strand of NW_006911414.1, from coordinate 73,123 downwards.
GGACGGCGGCGGTGCTTCTTGGAGTCTGTTCTGGTGGGTAGGCTGGCGCCGGCGAGGGAGGAGGAGCGTCGTCGAGCAGCGGCGTGGTCATCCGTCATGGTAGGGACGGGTGGGTGGATAAGCGTGGCGATTTGGGTGCGTTGGGGAAGCCTGGGGCCTTCATCCGAATCGATGTCGGAGAGGGAGCTGTTGGAAGGAAGGGAGGGCAGGGTCCTCAGCGGGAACTCGTTCCCCGGACTAAGCAGCGGGCCTTGTGGTGCAACCGAGTCTTGTAGCTGCAGCCAGCGAGTGATGCGGGTCTGCTCTGAAGTCATGCTGCGAGGCGGCGTTGTGCTGATTCGCCTTGGCCCTTCACCGCCAAGGACAGGAGAGGCTCTAGTTTCCAGCTCGGGGGCCACGGGCTAGCATCAGGGGCTGGTGCGGGGCGGTGCGTCAAGGAGATGCTTCAGAGCAACAGAAACAATGCAGGTACGCGACTTGTATACCAGATACACATTCACCCGTACAGTACACGCGTACCGTTGTGTACAACATTCGGCCGTCTGCTACAAGTCCGACCGCCTCCCTATTGCTGCAGCGCCGCAAATTGCAGCCCACAGACACCGGGGCAGGCGTGGTGCGGCAGGATGACGGCCAATCACCACCACGTGTCATCCTACCGTACACGCCATGACTGCATTGGCGGGGAAGCACGCGGGAGACGATCTACTGCGTCATGTGACGGTTGTGGTCTAGGTAGAGTCTAGAATGATTTCTAGACATGGCTGCGGATCCGAGCTGGGCGCCGGGCTACTGCACGCGAGCAGTACTCACGCGTAATACATGTCGGCCCAAAAAACCTGCCCGTGCCATTGTTTTCAACAGAGGGATTAAAAAAAACTTGTTTGAAACAAGCGCACCTCCATGTAATGCGTTACAGGCGTCAGTTTCCCTTCCAAAAATAAACAACATGGAGTAAGCAATGCAACACACACACACACACATACACATGTGCTGAGCAAGCATGCCTTAATGTTTCCATTGTTCTTCAAATATTCCGTCTTGCATGCATGGCGGTGCAGTGCAGTGCCTACAGGCCAAGCGTGCGCCAATCATGCTGTGCATACCATGAAATACATGCCCAAAGGATATCCAAACTCAAACGCCATCGTATGCAAAACATAACAACAAAGTAAACATTAGTGCCCGTTGCACACCCGTGGCTATATGGCTGCAGGCGGCACAACTGGCGCTGGCGGCAGCTGCTCAATCTGACGGATCAAGAAGCTCTTCTCGTCGATAAACTGCTCGTCTTCTGTTCGGTCTTCCAGGAACGAAGGAAGGAAGCGCAGCAGCTTATCCCGATTGCTAATCAAGATGCGCTGCACTGCGACTGACTTGTTGGGGTTGGCAACAAAAACCTATCATTGTAAGCGTTGCATCCCAGCAGCTACAACCCTGGCACTGCTCACCTTGAAGACGTGGAAACCCTCGTAGTTGATCATTTTCCTGTCGTCTCGCAATAGCTTCATGATGATCTTGAGATGCTCGCCAGAGTCGACATATTGCGTCATGACATTATAGTTGGCCCGGTCCAGCAGAATCTCGCCCAGCAGCTTGATCGACTGACGCTTTGTTACATAGCTTTCCGACTGAACCAACATTGTGTTGTACTTTGAGAAAAAAGCGTCAAAATTGGTCTGCAGGAATGTGGCTACCAATGGTTTATGTTTGGTAAGAATTTCCTGTCAATGGGTCAGTCACATGTCCAAGGGTCCTCATGCCAGCCAGTCTTACCCTGAACGTATTGAATGCGTCTGCGCTGACTTCAAATGCACCTTTGTCTATCCATCCAAAGAACTTCCAGAACACGCCGTTGCCGGATGATGGTAGATCGGGGTTGACACTGCCCAGGTCAAGTGTCTTTCCGTCCTCCATCGGCTCGTCGTAGAGAAGCAGCGCAGCAATTGCATCATATTTAAGTGCCTCGCGCAGAATTCCGCCACATGGCATGGCACTCTCTCGCCTGTCGTAGCCCCGACAGAGTGCTATTATGATATCCGGCCTGTATGCGACAACATGCTCCAAGACTTGCGGGGTTGGCTGGCCGGCGGGCTTGTAGCGGAATGCGGTTGAGAAGATGACTTGTGCGTCCTTTCGCGACTCGAACGGGAGCTTGTGTATGTTGATAGCTAGGGCGTAGAGCAGGTCTTCGTTGAGTATGTTTGTGAGGAGCTGGAAGACGGCCTCTGGGTTGACTTCGGTATCTGTTCCATGTGTTAGCGCTGTACACAATCATGCACACGGCACAACTACACAAAGGCGAACCATACCAGGCGTGCCCTGAAGCCGGACTTTCATCTGCTGCAGGTCGAGCGCAAGACCCTCCTCCAGCTGTCACGTGTTAGCCATGTTTTGCAGGCACCTCCAAGCCGCCACATGGTCGCACCTTGGGATTGGGCTTGTCCTCCTGCCCAAGCCGCAGTGTGAGCTCCTTGATTGACCTCGTCAACTCAAGATTGTTCTTCTGTTTGTTCCGGAAGAGGAAAGCCATGTTGAGCGGTCTGCCAGGCTTTCCAGGACGAGGGTCGATGTGGGATAGCGGCGACGACGTGTGGGGTTGCAACTTGGGGCCAGGGCCGAGAAGGTTCTATCTTGACGGCGACGACATACAGGCGGGAGCGGATGAAATTTGGCCTGACACAGCGGGGAGTTTGATGTAGGCAGGGGACGCCAGCACGCTTTGTTGTTCTGCCAGTGTTTTGCTGTACTGACGCTGTTGGCGGTTGCTTGTGAATGGTCCGAGGGTCAGCCCTGCAGTCAGTGCTAGCGCCCGCCTGCCGGACTTTCTTCCACGTCCGTACTTCCACTCGCCCACCCATTTCACTGCCCTTTAATCGAATCCAGCATGATACGGCGCGCGGCTGCAGAGGGGCACTGATTGCATCGCCTGAAACTTTTGACTATTTCTATGTAATGACGTAGTATGACCTCGTCTTAGCACCGAAGCTGCGGTAATTGCCTCGTACATGCGGAATTCTCCCGCACGATTCCCACCCATTAGCTATGTCACGTGTATGCCTTGCGCACTTTGTATAGGTACTTTCAATTCGCAAAATATGCATGCTCGGGAACCTGGAATCCAGAATTTAGCTTTGCTCGCATGATCGATCTACCAGACGTACCTTTGATGCGCTCATCCTTGTACCACTCTCGTACCTGACCAGACTGGCTACAAGGTCGCGTTCTGCTTCAGAGAGGTCAGGTAACAACTGAGACCACTCTTTTGCTGGGTACTCGTAGAACTGCACCTTGCCCCAGTCGCGGAAACCTGCTGCTTCCTGCTATAATCAGTAAAAGCCTTGGTGATTGTAACCATATGCGGACTTACTGGCCAAACATCCAAATTTGGTGTTCCCAGCTTCTTAAACACGCTTTGGATCAACGCCAAGTCACTTCCCAACTCCCCAGAATCGAACAGTGTCTCGTGGCCAGGAGTGAGTGCTTCCGCCACCGTGCAGCCAGCAGCCCATAGGTCCAGGCTACAATCATACTTTTGATTACCAAACAAAAGTTCTGGGGGGCGGTAGCAGGTGGTGCCAACGTCGGTGATTTTCGAGTCTGCCGGTTCTGCGCCCGGCACTCCAGGCGCCCAAGCAATGCCAAAATCAGACAGATATGCAGGGCCGTCTAGAGACTTGAGAAGAATGTTGGAAGGTTTGACGTCGCGATGAATAATGCCTTTGCTGTGAATGAAGGTTAGGCCAGTAAAGAGGTCCTTGATGCACGCCTTGATTTGACTCTTTGACAGCTTCTTGTCACCTAGCAGATCACTAAAGTCGTAGCGCATAAAAGGAAAGACGAGGACAAACTGACTTCCGTTCTCACGGAAAGTGTCCAATAGCGGGATGATGCGGTCTGAGGCTGCGAGGCTGAGGATGCTGGCTTCCCGTTTCGAGTCGTGGGGTGGTTCCATGACTGAAGGCGTCGTGATTTTGAGCGCGACCAGTCTGCTCTTTGCAGGCGAGTCTACTGGGAAGAAGCCGTCATTGCCCAATGCGGGTGCTTTGTAGACAACAGAAAAGAGGCCTTCACGGTGGTAGACGGCATTGTGATATTTCCCAATGGGCTTGCCGCCTGGAGTTGGGACATAGTCTTCGTCCTATCGTAAGAGTTAGTGCAATGTTGGGATGATTGTGACGTGCGATGCAACCTCTGGTGTGGGAAACTCTAGTGATGGCCGCGGAAGGCACATCACCTTGTCATTGCACTGCCGGTCATAGTCGTCCTGGAAAAGCATTAGAAATTTAACCTCGAGATGCAAAGACATAGTTGCTACCAAGGAGTGCGCTGCATCGTAAAAGGCTGCCTCGTCCCTAGTCGCTTCTTTACGAGCATCGGCTGCGGATAGCGATGGGTTGGACGATTGGTAGGCAGATGTTCTGGCACGGGATTAGCTATGGCGACAAGAAAAGGTCGAACTCTGGCGTGAGGCCGGCAAGCAAAGGCGTGCAATTTCTCAGCAAATAGCAGGAGAGAGTGTGCATCCAAGCATCGAGATATGGATCAGGGTCAGGCCCTGCCGAGCAATAGCTTAAGTGTCCCAGCAGGATTGCCTAGCGCGACAATGGAGACATGTTACCTGCATTTTAGTGACAGCCAACAAGCGCGTCGAAAAGCCGAGGCGCGATCGCCAGTCGGACGAAGCCATGTGTTGGGAGGAATGCGAAGAGAGATAGATGGGTATCACGCAGCAGAAAGGGAGATGGTGGTGGTATTAAGTAGTAGTAGTAGTAGTAGTAGTAATTGTTGTTGTAGTAGTAGCAGTAGTGGTGATAGTAGTAGAAATTGTACGAGTAATAGTACAGTATTAGTAGTGGTGGCAGGCACGAGATGGGCCGAACAAGGGCATCAATGGTACCCAACTGTGTGCTGCTGGGACCCGCAGAGACTGAGCGGTGTAGGCAGCGCAGCCTTGATTGAGAGAGAAGATTCAGCCATGGTGCCGCAAACGAGTGTCAGGATGAATACAAGGCGTCTCGTCTTGTGGCCGGCGGAAGGGCCGGCCGTGCTGGAGCTGGGGGATGGGTGGGTGTGTGTGTGTGTGCATGTATGCATGTGTGCGCGTGGGTGAATGAATCGTTTCCAAGGTTACGTCAGAGCCCCGGCGCAACCGCGGCCTTGGGCGACTAGGCCCAAAGCGCAGAGTCCCAAGCCACCACGGCCAGCGCAGTCGTAGCCGCATCCGCTCTCACGACACTTTGACAAGCTGCGACGGCTTGGAGTACATGTAAGCTCCGCTGCTCCGCTGCTTCCCGGCTGCGCGCCTGTGCCCCCTCCTCGACGCCATGGAGCTCCAACGCAAAGAATACCCAGCATTGCTGGTAAGAGCACTCCCCCCAAGGCCCGTCAGGCTCTCAGCATCCGCTCACTCGATCCCCAGACATCGCTCTCTCCCGCGCAAGCCGTGGCCGTACTCGACAGTCGCATCAAGCATGTAGGCCAATTGAACACGCACATTGCCGACTGGCTGCAGGTGGGTTGGGCCCCGGCTACCCGCACACGACTCACGACTCACCACAAGCCCAGGAACGCCGTCGCGTAGAAGAGCAGTATGTCCAAGGCCTGCGCAAGCTCGCAAACAGACACCCTCCCGACGACTCGTCAGATCTCGGGTACGCTTCCCCCACCATCCGCTCCTCTGCGCATGAATTGACCGACAGGCAGCATCTTTGCGACCCCATGGGAGAGGATCGTCATCGCGACCGAGAATGTCGCCCACTCCCACGCCCACCTCGCCGCCAAGATCGAGGCTGACGTCGAGCGACCCCTCCGCGACTTCACCAGCAACAACCGCGAAATCCAGGCCATGGCCAACATCCAGGGCAACCTCGCGGCTATTGCCAAGGACATTGACTCGGCCCAGAAGAAGCAGGCTAAACTTCGTGATAAGGGATCAAAGGCCAAAGCGTCTGCCGTTGCCGACGCCGTGCAGGATATTGAAAAGGCCGAGTTGCAGTGGGACTCGCAGGCGCCCTACGTTTTCGAGCAGCTACAGGCCATTGACGAAACCCGGCTGAACCATCTCCGCGATGTTCTTACCCAGTTCCAGACGCACGAGGTGGACCAGGTCGAGCGCAGCAGGTCTTCGGCTGAGGAGACGCTCAATGCCATGCTCAATATCGAAACCGCCGACGAGATTCAAATGTGGGCGCTGAGGATGCGCAGCGGAGATGCCCGTCCCCCTTCGCGGAAACCGAGTAATACTCCAACACCAGCAAGGAGCCTAGCACCACCTGCTTTGCCATCCTCCCCTCCCGGAGCAGACGACAACAGGAGCCAGAAGAGCGCGTCGGCGCAAGACAAACAAAGCTCCAACCCTCTGAAGCGAATCGGTACAGTTCTGGGCCGGCGGAGACAGAGCACGCACCCATATGGACGCGCGGCGTCACCAGACCGGAAATCATCAGCAAACATTGGTTCAGCTTTTAGTGGATTTGGCAAGGGGAAATCCAAAGACCGCGACAACCAGATCCCTGCTTTGCCTCCAATGGCCGAACGTCCAACATCACCGTTGAGGAACTCTCAGCGACCCAGCACTTCCCAAGAATCGGATACTCCGAACCTCGCCCAACAAACCAGTTCCGAACCCGCTCCCAACGGCACTGCACCCAAGTCATCCGAGGTGGAGAAGGAGACAGAAGCCCCCAATGCTATCAATGGAACGTCATCTGTACAAGAGCCGATACCGGAGCTCAATGAGCCTGTACCAGCACCTGCCACCACGGAAACACATACAGAACCAGGGAAAGACGCTGAAGGCTACTCTGTACCACCATCTGCTCTTGATGCCATTACAGAAGCAGAAAGGGAGGCCGGATTGTAAGTACAGCATGCATTTGAGACCCTGACAAGGCTAATAAAGACTAGTGTGCAAAGCGAAGGAAACCCACCTCCTCAATTCAAGCTCGATATTAGAAACGCCCCAATCCAAGAAGAGGATGGCGACGCCGATGCAGCTACCGCCAACCTCGTCAACACGTTGCGTGCAGTAAGTACTTCTGAATATATCAAACCAACCAGCACTAACGCCAGTGCAGCAGGCCGCACAACCCAAGCGATCAAGCACACTGCGAGGGCGACGAGATGTCCGCAACACGATTTTTGTTCCTAGTCCGGCAACACCAGAACTTCAAAGCATAGGTGAATTGCCACCACTTTCAGGCGGTGATTCCGCCCCAGCTTCTGGACCTACCTCTGCAACCTTTGCTCCTCCTCTTCCGCCACCACAGCCCTCGTCTCCAGCATTCAAACCTCCGCATCGCTCGTTGTTGTCAGACGACCATGCCCACTCAGATACCCAGTCTATCCGATCGGGCCGATCGCTAAGTAGCTCCGCTAGTACCACGGTAAAGCATCCGGACCTGCATGAACCAGGGCTCAATGCGTCACTAGTGGAGACTGTCAGCGCTTGGTTTGAGCAGGGTAATGTCACCAAGGCAATGGTAATCGGGCAGGTTGCGCTTGCATACAATCCTATTGATATTTCCGCCGGCCCCTTTGGCACAGAGAGTATACGACTAGACAACTTTTCTGTGCTTGAAAAGGTAGCGCCCAACCCTGCCTTTATAGAACAGGCACCAGATAACCCAGGCAACTACACTGTGGACCTATCAAAGATTACAAAGACTTCCGTAGCATTCCACTACCAACTCCACATCGAAGACAGCAACATTACCTTTCTGCCCCCCATCATCCTCACTCCCGTCTGGAAACCAGAGCCCACACAAATGTCTGTCCTCCTCAACTACTCTCTCAACCCCAAATTCGAACTTGGCTCTGCAACAAGCGTCACAGTCCGCAACCTCGTCCTCGTCATCCGCCTCGAGCCCGGCTCCAAAACCACCGCCTGCCAATCCAAACCCACAGGTACCTTCTCCCGCGACAAAGCCCTCATCTACTGGCGCCTCGGTGACGTCACCCTCGCCAAAGACGCTCCCGCCCACGCCGTCCGCGCCCGCTTCTTCACCGACGGCCAGGCTAACCCCGGCAACACCGAGGCCCGCTGGGAAATCAGCGACGAGTCGTGTTTGGCTATGGGCAGTGGACTTAATGTCAGTATGAGCCAGAGTGTGGTTGCGCCGAAGAAGGATGATGTTGAGGATGATCCGTTTGCGGATGCCGAGGAGACCGAGAATGTGCCGGCTAGTCCCGTGGTTGAGTGGAAACCTGTCACTGCGGTTAAGAAGATTATGAGTGGGACTTATTTGGGGGTTTGAGCGGCGTAGAGTGGGGGGATGTGAGTGTGTATGAAGAGGGGGTCTGGTGTAGAGTTAAGGGGATAAGGGGGAGGTTAATCGAAGTAATCAGAAGGGGACAGAGATGAGAGGTGTGAGAGATAGAGAGAGGGAGTCTGTGTGTATAGAGCTGATGGCTTGAGTTGTCTCTTTTTTTTTCTTTGTTCCTTGGTTCTTTTGTTTTTTTCATAGCGTAACGTTTTATCCGGACTTTGAGAGAGGTCTGTCATATGTTTGTGTGTATTTAGCCTCCCCCTCCCCACCTCTGCTCCTTTGTTTTTGTTTTTGTTTTGCTTGTCTCTTTTGTTCAATCTCTCTGAGGGGTTTTTTTTCCTTTCGATGTATATAGATTTTGAAGTGGAATTTGAGATTGAGAATATTAGATTTGTGGTTAAGACTTTGACAGTTTTCCTGATTGCGATCACGGTAGACAAGTTGTGTTATGGGTTTGGGTATTATTTTGGATTCGAATTTGTTATATGATACTTCAGTATTTTTTTTAAAAAAACTAGCTGTGTAGTTTTCTTCGAGTCTGCACCAACTTCTCTTTTGGAGTTGGAAAAAGGGAGAGAGAAACAATCGAGGGATCGGATTTAGATACCTCAGAGAAGCCAGAAATGAAGTCATTGGCAATACAGGGTGCAAAAGGTCTTGTACCTACCACATATCTAGAGAGATTCACGTCATGATTAGCACATGTTTCTCCTCGTGCATTCAATGTTCCCGGTATTTCAGCATGTCGTCCTAGTCGCATGTGGGCTCTGGTGGAAAAAAGGATCCAGAATCTCTTTACAGTAGAGGCATTCGGGCGCTGCATATAGACATCACTTACTATGCTGCTCTAGAAAAGAAAGAGTTGCATTAATACATAGATTCCAAAATATCCTATCGGAGGTTATGAGTAAAACTTACATTTTGGAAGGAGGAAGAAGATGATGCTCCGTATATCAGACGCCCGGGTTGCCTTTTCCCGAGCAAAAATAAAGCCTCTAACACCACATGCTGTGTGAACTTGGTCAGACACTCAGTCTGGTCGTCTGATGTCTCGTCTCAGACTGCGATCATTCGATGCTTTTAGCAAGCGCCCACAAGCTGTCGAGCTTGGCGCGGCCAAGTGTCTCGCGAGCTTCACCAGCGGTCTCGCATACCCTTGAGCCCCACTTTCGGAAAGATCGCTCCTTGATCTCGCCCTCGAAGATGAGCGTACACTTGTTGGACGAGTGGTCCTTGATATCCCCGGCGTCGGTGAGCGGTCTCAGCCATTGCGGATCCGAAGCTTGCTTCTCCATCTGGTTCTCTGTGGGTGGACCATTCTCGTGCCACTTGATACGCTGGAGCATGAGCTTCTTGTACTTGTTGATTGCATATGCGCCTCCTTCAACTACGACCAGATTCAGATCGGGATTGAACAGTGTAATTCCAGTAAGGGCATGCTCCTTGGCGTTGCTGTCAATCTGGAAGCGGTGCTTGCCATATGCCAGAGTATTGACTTTGAAGACACACATATATAGTCCCTTTTGCGCATCCTTTTCTTGGTTCGCAGCAAGCTTCGCTTGTCTTTCTTCTTTGGTCAACTTGCGCTCTTCATTTGCTGTAACGTGGTCGTCATGACGCTGCTGGATCTGCGATTCGACGAGCATCTCAACAGCCGTAGGGTCTGCAATGGCCTGCTCTCCCATGACACGCATCATGTTTCCACGCTTGACCTTGGGTGGTGGAGGCGGTTCCAAACCAAGACGAATTTTAGCCTGGTGTTCTTTGAGGTCTGCAGCACGGCGCATCCTACGTAGCTTCTGTGTTTCTTTAGTGGTAAGATACATGGGCTTAACCTGGACCAGACGCTGATCTTGGGGCGCTTTGAGCAGTGGCGGATGTTGAACATATAGTGTTATGATGGAATCATCGGTGTCAACCTTGACTTTGGACGGGTCGTCGATGCAATCGTAGTTGGGCTCAGCCAGGATACCCTCGTCCCACCATTCGATATCCGGAGGGGGCTGGACCAGAAAACCGCGCTCGCTATTTTCATCAAGACCAGCGCGGCGGGCTTGGATGGCGAGCGTCTTTTTAATCTCCTCGAGTCGCCGTTGTGCGCGCAACTTCGAGGCCTGGTCGAGGTACTTTCCGTGTTCGTTGAACGAGAGTACACGGGGGCCCCTCTTCTTGGCTAGGGCAGCGGTCTTGGGGTCAAAGTATGGGTTCTCTAGCTCTTCTTCTTGCGGTTGTTTTTGGCTCATCACAGCGGCCTTGGGTTTCGCATCAACCTTGGGCGTTTCTGAGCGACGGTTGCCCAGGGTTGTCGCAAAGCGTGGGCCTGTGGAATCAGGAGCGGGGTTTTTGGCTGCTGCCGAGCCTGCCTTGAGCGCCTCCATCCTTGCCTTCATGGCTGCCAGTTTGTCCTGAACCGCATCGCTTGCCCCAGCCGCCGGCGGTGGGGGGGTTGCAGAGGCAGCGGGCTTCGCGAATCGGGCTGCAATTTCGGCGGCCTTTGCTTTCGCTCTGGCCTTCGCAGCTTCGACAGCATCTGATGGTTTCGGGCGCTTCACATCGCTATTCGGACCCTGCCCCTCGGGATAGGGACGCTTCTCAGCCATGGTCATGGTGGGTAGTCGTGTTTATCTGTGTGTGGATGCGGAGTTTCGGGGGAGAGATTCTGTCTGGGAGGCGCAAGGCAGCCGCTGAGTCACTCGTCGGCCCGCTCGAAGCCGGTGAATTGGCCTGCTGGATTGGCGCGAAGAAGCACAAAGGGGTGCCTTGAGATGGGTGTTGAGTGGTGGTGGTGATGGAAATGGTAGAAGCCAGTGGCTGCGGAGTGACGCGAAATGCACGCTGCGGCCTTGCTAGCTGTCTTGGCGTGCATGACCGCTAAACCCTGGGCGAACTTTTCTGGTCCCGAAAAAACTCCCCGCAAGTTTCGCGCTGCTGCGAACATCACCAACACCGCCTTTGCGCGCGCATTGCTTCGAGTACAGGCGCTGCGGGCACTGAGGCGACGCCATGAATACCCATCAGCCAACTTCCTCTGCCATTAATGGCATCGAGTTTGGCTTTCTTACTACAAAAGACGTCAAGTCGCTCTCGGTGAAGCGCATTACCAACCCGACCACATTCGATTCGCTGCTTCACCCAGTGCCAGGTGGTCTGCACGATGCAGCACTCGGTGCTTTCCTCGACAATCCGTGAGCTTCATCCGGCCATTCAATACCCCATTGTCTATGCTGACAGTCTCCAAGATGCGGAACATGCGGTCTCACAAACTTCCTGGGCTGCCCTGGCCACTGCGGCCACATCGAACTCCCAGTACCTGTATACCACCTCACATTCATTGACCAGCTGCTGCGATTGCTCCGAGGCAAGTGCGCATACTGCCATCAGCTCAAGTTCGCCCGTGTGCAGGTCAACGAGTTTGTCTCCAAGCTGCGCTTGATAAGATGCGGATTGGTGCAAGAGGCAAACGACATGCACGAGCACATCAATCTTGAAAAGGGAAAATCAAGCAAACGAACCGCCGACGATTCCGAAGATGAAGAAAACGACCACGATGACATCATCTCACAACGAAACAGCTATGTGAAGAAGTGCATGAAGCGAGCGGGAATCTCAAAGCACGATGCCAGGTCGGTGCGCGAAAAGAACGAAGCCATTTCCGACGCGCGCCGACAGGTAGTCAAGGAATTCTACGCAGAGCTTGTCAAGCGCAGGACCTGTGGCAACTGCCAGGGCATCAGTCCTACGTACCGTAAAGACCGGGGCATCAAAATTTTCAGAAAGGCGCTTAGCCAGAAAGACAAGACCAAGATGGCCCAGGCGGAGAAGCGCATCCAAAATCCCCTCGATATTCTGGCCCGGCGAGACGCCAAGGCAAAGAAGCAGCATGTACATGCGGACGAGGGTGTGGCGGACCTAGACCCCGCCTCCGAAGAAGATGAGGACATCGACATGGAAGACTTACACCAAGCCGATGGCTCGCTCGTCGCCACAGAGGCACGCACGGCCCGAAAAGCGAAGACGGATGAGACCTTGGAAGCCGCACAAGAGTACGTGAACTCGAGCGAAGTCAAGGCAGCCATGACTCTGCTCTTCGAGAACGAGTCGGAGATGATGCGGTTGCTCTACAGTCCATACGGATCAAAGTCCCTGGTGGATGTGAGCGCCGACATGTTCTTCACCCAGGCCATCATTGTCCCTCCCAACAAGTTCAGACCTGAAGACAAGACGGGCGACTCCATTGCTGAGTCGTCTAAGAACAAGCTCTACAAGGGCATTCTGGAGGCTTGCGAAAGCATCCGTCAGATTAGCCAGGAGATGCAGGGCAAGCCCAATGAGCTAGGTTTCAGACAACGAAACTTTGACGACATGCAGACTCAATTCGTGAACCTACAGGGGGCTGTGAACGCCCTCATCGATCGCGATGCCAACCCCGTACAAGGCCGTGGTGCAGTGACCAACGCCGATGGTATCAAACAAGGTCTCGAGAAGAAGGAGGGTCTTTTCCGGAAGAACATGATGGGCAAGCGTGTCAACTTTGCTGCACGAAGTGTCATTTCACCCGACCCGAACATCGAAACCAACGAGATTGGTGTCCCTCCAGTATTCGCCGTTAAGCTCACTTATCCTGAACCTGTTACCAATCACAATTTCTACGACCTTAAGGAAGCAGTACTCAATGGTCCAGACAAGTGGCCTGGAGCGCACGCTATTGAGAATGAGTTCGGACAAATCATTTCGCTGAAGAAGAAGAATTACGAAGAGCGATTAGCTTTGGCCAACCAGCTACTTGCCCCATCTAATTCCTACTCCAATGGTGCTAAGAACAAGAAAGTACATCGCCATCTCAACAACGGCGATGTGGTGATTATGAATCGACAACCGACGCTGCACAAACCCTCTATGATGGCGCATAGAGCACGTGTTCTGCCAGGAGAGAAGACGATTCGCATGCACTACGCCAATTGTAACACCTACAACGCCGACTTTGACGGTGACGAGATGAACATGCATTTCCCTCAGAATGAGCTTGCTCGTGCGGAGGCCATGACCATCGCAGACACTGACCACCAATATCTGTCTGCAACCGCTGGAAAACCCCTGCGAGGTCTGATTCAAGATCATATTTCCATGGGAGTTTGGCTGTCCAACAAAGACACTTTCTTTACAAGAGACCAGTACCACCAGCTACTCTACTCTTGCTTGCGGCCAGAAGATGGCCACACGACCTCGGGCAGGCTTGAGACTGTTGTACCAGCTATCCTGAAGCCTCAGCCAATGTGGACGGGTAAACAGATCATCACAACCGTCTTGAAGAACATCAAACCTGCAGAGTACCAGGATCTCACACTTTCGTCCAAGTCATCCACAAACGGGAAACTGTGGGGTGCACACTCCGAAGAGCAGTTCGTCATAGTCAAGGATGGCGCGCTTTTGACTGGTATCATGGACAAGGGTCAGATTGGACCTGCTGCTGGCGGTCTGATCAACGGCATCTACGAAGCATATGGTGAGACCATAGCTGGAAGGGCCTTGAGTATCATTGGACGGTTGCTCACCAAGATGTTACACATGCGTGCATTCTCTTGTGGTGTTGAGGATCTTATCCTTACCGGACAAGGAGAGGAGGCAAGATTGGTAGAGCTCCGAAAAGCAGAAAAGATTGGATTCGAAGTAGCGTCTAAGTATGTCACTTTGAATGCCGAGAAGATCGACCCTACCAACCCAGAGCTACGGCGACGACTTGAAGCAGTTTTGCGAGATGACACCAAGCAACATGGTCTCGATCTTCTCACGAACACTGCAAACAGCAAGATCTCTTCGGCAGTCACTGCGGCCGTTCTTCCCGACAAACTCATCAAGGCGTTCCCCAAGAATCAAATGCAGGCCATGACAGGTTCTGGTGCCAAGGGTAGCATGGTCAACGCAAACCAGATTTCATGCAATCTTGGCCAGCAAGTTCTTGAAGGCCGAAGAGTTCCCGTCATGATCAGTGGTAAGACGCTGCCGTGCTTCAAGCCCTTTGAGACCAGCGTCCGTGCTGGTGGTTACATTGTCAACCGCTTCTTGACTGGTGTCCGACCACAAGAGTACTATTTCCATATGATGGCTGGTCGAGAAGGTCTTATCGATACCGCTGTCAAGACTTCGCGTTCCGGCTACTTGCAACGATGTATCATCAAGGGTATGGAAGGTCTTCGCGTGGAATACGATACCTCGGTCCGCGATTCAGATGGCTCCATGGTTCAGTTCCTCTACGGAGAGGATGGACTCGACACGACAAAACAGAAATACCTCAATGACTTCAAGTTCCAAGCTCAGAACTTCTACTCTTTGGCTCAAGCCCTTCATACTGCAGAGGCCTACCCTCGTGTCTCTAGTGCCGAGGCTGCTGAGCACAACAAGAAGGCTGCTAAGAAGGCAAGGAAGGGCGAAATTGCAGCCATGGACCCTGCCACTGCAGTTTACACGCCCTCACGGCACAGTGGTAGCACTTCAGAAACATTCTTGCAGGCTAAGCGCGAGTACTGCGACAAAAACCCCGACAAGTTACTCAAGAACAAGAAGAAAGATGAAGAAGGAGAGATTCTTAAACGTACTTTTGAGCAGATGCTCGACCTCAAATACCTCCGATCGCTGGTTGAGCCTGGTGAGGCTGTTGGTGTCGTGGCTGGCCAATCGATTGGTGAGCCTTCAACTCAGATGACACTGAACACTTTCCATTTGGCTGGTCACTCTGCAAAGAACGTCACTCTTGGTATCCCTCGTCTACGAGAAATCGTGATGACGGCTAGTGCAAACATCTCCACACCTTCGATGCAACTATATCCCCACCCCGAACTGTCAAAAGAGGACTGCGAAAAGTTTGCAAAGAGTATCACGCGTCTACCACTTTCGGCTGTGCTTGACAAGGTCACCGTGACCGAGACGTTGGGTGCGGGTACACAGTTCGGTCAGGCGAGAACCTACAAGATTCGTTTAGACTTCTACCCTGCAAAGGAGTACACCAAGGAGTATGCTATCAAGGTCCGTGATGTTGCCGAATCGATTGAGCAGAAATTCTGCCCTCGACTGCAGAAGATGATTCGCGCCGATCTGAAGAAGAAGGCCGCAAACAAGTCACTCTCTACAGCAAGCTCAGCTAGTATTCCCACTATTGGTGAGAAGACTGGTAGGAGTGATGAGGCGACAGTTGAGAAGTCCGAAGAAACTCTTCAGGCTGATCGCGAAGGCGGTGCTGAAGATGAAGAAAGTGATGATGGCGAAGGCGACAATGACAACACCCATGCTAAGGATCGAGGCAGGCGTGAGGACAGTGTAGCCTATGAAGAGCCAGAGGAAGAAGAGCAAGCTGCCAATGCCAGACTCGACCAAGAGGACGAAATCAGCGAGGACGACGAGACATATGGCGGCAGCCCCAAGCCATCGCGTGCCGGTACTCCCGATGCCGAGTCAGACGACGAAGATGACGAGATGATTGTTCCTACCGACGAAGCCTCGGACATTCGCCGTGACCGCATTTGCACCAAGAATGCTGACATCTTTGAATTCAATTTCGACGACCGCAAGGGTGCTTTCTGCGAGATTAGTTTTGAGTTCTCAGCTTCCACGGCGAAACTTCTCATGCTCCACCACGTCGAGGATGCGGCCAACTTTTCCACCATCCATGTCATTCCTGGTATCACGGCCGCGCAGTTCTCGGCCCAATCAAAGGATGTCCCGGAGAATGTCATCAACACAGAAGGCTCTAACCTCATTGCCATGCGGGAATATGCTCACATAATCGACGTAAACCGCACCATGACCAACGACATCGTGGCCATGCTACATCTGTACGGTGTCGAAGCTGCACGCGCTACTATTGTGCGCGAAATGCACGCAGTCTTCTCTGGTCACGGTATCAGTGTCGACCAGCGCCATCTCAACCTCATTGCCGACACCATGACCAAGGGTGGAGGCTTCTCGCCTTTTAACCGCATCGGCATGAAGGGTAACGTGAGTCCGTTCATGAAGATGAGTTTCGAAACCACTGTCGGTTTCCTCAAGGATGCCGTCCTCGAGCACGACTGGGATGAGCTGAAGAATCCCAGTGCCAGGATTGTCGTCGGCAGACTGAGCACAGTTGGTACAGGTGCTTTTGACGTCCTTGCCCCTGTCAGGATTCGCGACCCACTCAAGCAGGCAGTCGCCGAGGTTAATGATGTCCTCAATGGCGATATACGACAAAAGCGTGATTCAGACTCTGAAAGTGAGGATGAAGAAGAGGAAGAGGAGGATGAGGATGAGGGTGGCGTGGAGGTGGAAATGCGGGACGTTGAGATGCAGGACGTGGACGAGGTCGAGGAGGAAGTTCTTCAGGAGGAACCCAAAAAGGAAAAGAAGAAGAAGAGTAAGAAGCACTAGTCACGGCCTGTAGGTTTTGATCTTTGTTGTATGTATGTTACTTGCCATGAGGTGTTTTTGTGTCATTTGAGGGTTAGCATAGGTTTTTGGCGTTTCAATATTCCAAAAAAGGATGGTGTAATGTTGCATCTAGTGAGTTTCGCACTTGCGAAAGTATCCTAGATGGCGAAGAATAAAATAGTTTTCAACATTTCATGCTTCTCCTCTGCTCTGGATTCATGTGATGGACTTGGAAAGGGCGTTGTTACTTGTTGGACGCCTTATCTCAAGACTGGCTGATCAGAAATGGAAATGTACACCAGGAGAGATAGCGTATGGTTTACTTCACCCTACTACTCAGAGCAAGCCATCAAATCAACGATTCAAACTCCACCCACCAATCAAAAAAAACCCACCCGGTCCATCCCCAGCTTACTCACCTCCAACATCCAAGCATCTCGCCTACACACGCAACAGGCCTTCCATCACTAGCCGGCACCTCCACCGTCTCCCCGCCGCCGCTGCCCCCCCGATGGCGTGACATCCCCCCCTCAACCCATAAGGCTGACTTTGTTGAAACCCCCCACCTCAATGACGAACCCATCGTCCTCCGGCGTAACTCAACAAAGGATTCGATCGAGCGATTGCGATTGTCGAGGTAAAACAGGGGGGGGGGGCATCTCACTCTTGCATGCTGGCTACGTATCTCGCAAAAAGCAATCTCTCATAGCACATGAGTGTATGTGAAAGTCCAATGTCCTTTAGCCTGCTCAAATCTACGCTACTCTTAAACAACGAAACGGAACGGAACGGGGGGAGGGGGAGGGAGCAATTGGTCGCTATGTATACGCTCCATGTATATTGCTTACGCTCCTACTACAGGCACCTTTGCAGCTTCCAGCAATCAGGAGAAGCGAGTCGTGATCGGAGCGCGTCTCCGAGCGAGGGCAAATAGCATGCAGGCTGACGTTTTGACCCCCCCCCAAATCACACCCTAAATGCGGGGTGATGGGAAATTTATTGCATATGTATAGTATGGAGAGTATAGTGTACTGGGCTGACGGCGTGTCGAGGTTTTTGTGTGACTTTTCCCTGGGCTAGTGAGAGGACGGGGGGAAGAGACGGGAAGGGGGATGGCGGGGCGTTGGATACGTCTGGCAAAGACGGGGTGGATACGCTTAGGAAGCGAGGGGGGAAAGGGAAGGAGAGAGATCGAGCGATTATTATGTTGTCACTTTTTGGGGCTAGGGGAGGTAATGGAAAGATAAGGTGGACGCAGAGGGTTGGTTTGGTTGGGGGTGGGTGGAGGGGGGAGGGAGGGAGCTACAGTGCTTAGCGAATACGGCTTCCCCTCGAACGCAGCTGCAACAAAGTTTGTACTATACAGTAAGCAGGAAATGTATTACCCACTTTATAGATCAAGCCTAGCGTTAGCTTATTAGTATGTATAATAAGGAGTAAATATGAAGCGTACGTATAATACTTGGCAAAGCATAAACGGTCAGTAATCTTGAAGACTAGTCTTGACGGACTTCAGCATAATTTTTGAAGTACGTTGATAAGATTCAAGGGTAACGTACCTTCTTGCTGCAAAGCGTCCGCTGGCCAAACTTGACACGTAGGCAGCTAAACAACGCCAATAACTCAAGTGGCTTACAACTGGCTTATTCCGGATTTGAGCGTGGACAAAGCTGGTGCAATCGTACTCATAGCCACATTCATTACCTCCAGTGATGCGGCTGAATCATACGCCACAATCGTGTTTCGCCAGTTATAACTATTGTTTTGCGAGCAACATAATTTATTGAGTCATGTCAACCTGATACTACAAACACACCGCCCAGAGGCTGTGGAGGCTGTGCTCTGTTGTCTCGTGTTATAACGAATATAAATCACACTATTGCAGGACATATTATCCATAAGAATTCACTATGGATGCCCTTAATCGCTTCTATCTCTTTGCATGCATACTCCAGGTTTGCGACGTTTTTATACGTTTACTTCAGCTCCTCACCAGAAGGAAAAATACGTTCCAACGCAGAGATTTCATAGAAGACCGCCTTATTTCGAATCCGGTACATCAAATATTGCAAGGAAAAAAGACTCGGCTGCTAACAACTCAAAAGGGACAAATTCCACCGTTTACCCAAACTCAACTTAATCTTTTGGCATTGCCGTACAGGCCTACCCCCCAGTCTGTCTACTTTATTGATGCATCAAATAATAGACACGAGCTCCACTTGTCTTTGTGCGAGAGAAAAGAAGTATGCCTACTTTGTTTGATGATTTCAAAATATCCACTTTCTTATCGCTGACTTGTGCAGGGTTTTCTGAGGTTTTTGTTTTGGTCCTTCAAAAACACTGAAAACGCACGCGTACGCAAACGTCTACAGCACGGCGAGTTCTGGCTCCTTCGCGTAGATGAGCGTGGCTCATCCGAAACTTTCGTATCCACGCACAGTCGAATAGTGGACAGCGGGTATATGGCTATCCTAGCTGGCAACTATGAGGATAATGTCAAGCCGGGGGCCGTCTTCGTTATAAGGTCACCTAGGGAGCTGAGCGAAGAAGCACGTCGCATAACACACGGCACCTGGAGCTTAATATCCCATAAGAAACGGCAAGAGTTGTTGCTTGAATACGGCCTTGCACAGAGTATGCACTCTGCAAGGAATGGCCCGCCGTGACCTTGCCTCTCTTCAGCGCCTGCCGCACCAGGCACCTCGGTATCCCGTCTCATTACGGTGACTCCCTTCCCCATGGCTTCGTTACCTTTCTAGCTAGCTTGTTGGCTTCTTCGTTGCAGCGATTTCTGAATGCCCGGAGCCCAATGCAGGCATGCAGACAGGATACGGCGAAGCCAACAAGCGAGGAGTGGTAGGGACGCCGTCTCCTGTAATATTGTATAAATAGAGAGGCTTATACAATGTACGTGCAGCAGTAATGTAACTATTGCAACAAGCGCCTGATCATCGCTATTACAGTAGAAGTGTCTTTATGCAAAGGCTATAGTAACAGTACTTTAAAGAAAAGCCTCATGTTTTGCTAAGTATTGTACTAACGCTTTATATTTGCTGCTTATTACACTTGTATTGATAGGCTAACGCTAGGCCTAATCCATAAAGTAGGGCGATATGATCTCTATTTACTATGTAATATAAACTTTGTTGTAGCTGCGTTCGAGGGGAAGCCTCATTCGCCAAGCGCTGTAGTGGGGTAAGTGGAATATGGTATGACGATGAGTGGGAACTTGGGTAAATAGCAGAGTAACTTGTTGTTGTTGTAGTGGGTTTTCGGAGACCGTTGCTGGGCGTAACAGCGCAGCATGTGGTCTACGTTGCTTCCTTTTTTCTTCGTTTTTTTCTTTCTTTTGGTCTAGGAAGTAGTTCACATGTTGTGAACCAGAAATGTCACTCATCGGCATATTAGTAGTACCCGAGTTTCGGATTCGTATCCTTGGGTTTGGAGGTTGGGGATGCCTAGGGACGGACGAGACCCGCGCGGGTTTGGCAGGTTGGGTTCGTTACGGAACCAGGTCCTCAACAAATCGAGCGAGGTTGAGCGATCGTTCCCAAAATGACAAAACGCGGTTTGTTCGTTTCGCTGCTTCGCTTACATAGCCCTGTTGTCTCGGCTATGTACACATGATAGGATCAATAATCCACTTTTGCATGACCGCATGAAAGCAGACTATTTTTTTTCTTCGGTCGCATAGAGCAAGAGAGAAGGCCAAAGTGGCGTGGACATGGGTACATGCGACCGTAGCGCCAGATCCTTCCCGACATACCGCCCTGCATGCGAAGGAAAAGCCGATTGTCGAGGCATCTCGGTGATGGGAGGGCTGGCTTGCCGCGGCTCGTTGGGTTGACTTGTTGCTCGGCAGCAGCTGAATGTGGATATCCTGATATTTTTTTCTGTCTCCTTGGTAGTCAAACGTCATGCGATAGAGGTAGTGCATAGAAAACACAGCACAACACAGCACAAGAGATATGGGACAGACAGAGATAGAGAAGGCCGAAGACAATTGGCCCTTTTGGCCTCTGATCCCAGATGCGAGTCGCAGTAGTTGAAAGATGCATGGGGCTGGAATAGGTAGGTGCCTATTATTTGCATGTCTTTTCGCAATGGGCAGTTAGGCCTCGACCCGGCATTCCCCCCCCCTCTGACCCACGAGCCGAGATCTTGCTACTTACTTCCCAAGAAAAATACGCAGGAATAGAAAATAAGAGGGACTCCACTTTCACATGCAATCATGTTGGCGGTTACCCATTCCAAGGGCTGGTATAGGCCCTTGAATCCCAGACGCGGGAAACAAGGCAGCTCAACGATTTTCTCCACCGAATTGCGATGACAGATGCACAGCGCCGTGCTGGCACTAAGTGCTGTACGGCCAGAGTACCCGTGGTGGCAACGTATGACGGAGCAGGCGCCCGGATGTGAACAATGACAAGGGGACGCAAGGCAAAAAGACTGCGTGATGAGCCAAAGACTTTTGAATCATGAGATGCGAAGTGCAGAGTAAGAGAAGGTGAAGGAAGACAGGGAGATCCTGCTTCTACTAATTTAGAACGGCATGGAGTTGCTATACCTGGTGTAAATCTCACGAGCCAGGGCAGCCAAGTACGCGCGGGACCAGGGATATATGGGCCGACTTTTATCTGACGTCGCGCGCGGGCGGTCCGGCTGCCATTGGCCAGCGCGTTTTCCTTTGCCCGGTCTTTCACATGTCAAATGGCGAGACACAGAGAGATGGAGAGATGGAGGCAAGGCTCAAACAATCCACTCCCAACCCCAACTTGCAGCACTGCGACACGCAGCTCGTGAAAACGTTCAATTTGTGCAATATCGCTTCGAATGTACAATTGGCCCAGGGATAAAAGGGGGGAGCATGTGTAAGTAAGACCAACGGTGCAGGCAACAGGCTGCAT
This sequence comes from Bipolaris oryzae ATCC 44560, assembly GCF_000523455.1. Taxonomy (NCBI): domain Eukaryota; kingdom Fungi; phylum Ascomycota; class Dothideomycetes; order Pleosporales; family Pleosporaceae; genus Bipolaris; species Bipolaris oryzae. The sequence goes on along the minus strand of NW_006911414.1, from coordinate 51,549 downwards.
CGGGATTTCTTGACTTTGGGCCCTGTGTAACAAATGGCTTGCATTCGTCACTCCAACACTCACGCATACGCCATCGGCACTTCTCTATCTTACTCCTCTTTTCTCAACATTGCGCATGCGGATCCCGCGCCCACACAAGGAAGCGACAGCGAGCAGTGGAAGGAAGAGGAATAAAAAAACCGGGGCCGCAAGGCTGCGGACGTAGGGGGATGATGCATTGGCCGTTCTTCTGGCATGCGCGTGGGCATCGAGTTACAGTAGCGGATACGAAGGGGGAGGCTGATAAAGAAGTGATTTGACAGATTGGTCGTGGCCTATCGATAAGGGCACTTTCACATGCAACAAACACCCGCAACTCGTGCTCCCACCACATCCGCACACAAGCCACGCCGTTTTTAGCAAGGTCCCGCCAACCAAAGCTCAGTCACATCATAGTAGCGGCTGGGCCATTATAATAAGGCGAAGAGAAACCCCTTTGCACGTTTTGTTTTACTTTATTTGTTCCTCCCTCCCTCTCTCTCTCTTTCTCTCCATTCCGTTGCCCCCCCTCATTGCGGCTCAACAAGAACATAGCAGCCGCCCCACATTCACGTCTCATCCTACACGGAAACACCTCCCTCAGCCAATGGCACCGCACGCAACTGACGACGGCAACATGGCAACCAACGGCGTCCCTCTCACCAACGGCGACGTGCCCACCTCCAAGATCCTCTCGGTACGTCATTCTAACCCCCCTCGATGCGCCACTTTCCCAACGCCACACACACACACACTAACACACCTCTAGCACCTAAACTCGTACCCTGTCGTCCACGACAGTGTAGAAACATTCAAAACACATCCCTACGGCGAGCGCGCCCTCAGCCTCGCCAGCAACACGTACAACAACGTCGTCGCGCCCCTGCACCCTTACCTGCGCACCCCTTACTCTTACATCTCGCCCTACCTCGCCCGCGCCGATCAGCTCGGCGACAACGGCCTCTCAACCCTCGAGTCGCACCTCCCCATTGTCAAGGAGGACACGCAGAAGCTCAAGCAGTACGCCTACTCGCCTGTCAACTATGTACAGGGCGCATGGCAGGACGAGTACAACAAGACGCATTATAACAATGGTGTCATCAAGATGGGTGTTGCCGCCGTGAGCTTCGAGCTCAGGATGATTAGCGACGCTTGTGATGTTTTGCTTGCTTATCTTAACAAGGGGAAGGAGCAGGCGAAGAAGAAGGCCGACGAGGTTAAGCAGTAAGCTTCTTGCCATAGCCCAGTGAACTGGTGCTTTTCCTGGCTATCTGCTTCTTTTTTCTTCTCTCTCTCTCTCTCTCGGATTTATAAGTTCTCTACGGGCTTGCGCGGTAGCTGGGCCTATTTCATGGGGAAAAGCGAAAGCGTTGTTGTTTTGCTGTTTTATGTCGTTGGCGGAGACAGATCGTTGTTCGTCCATTTTGCTGGAGCATGAATCCCGTTTTTGGGTACAGGTAGATTGAGTAATAACCATGATATCCCCTTTTTTCCAGAGACTAAAACAAGATGCCAAGGAAATCACATGGGTGCAATTGATGCTTCTGACATTTACCTTGACGCGATCCAGGCCTTTGATCTGTCATCCTGATATGATAGCGTCCCGTTCGCATTAAACATTAGAAGTCGGTCACATTACACAGTCTCACTGGTTCCGCATCATCGTAGTATCGCATCATCGTAGAACCATTCGCTAGGGCAGGTGAAAAATAAAGAGTACATGGGCGTGGCACTGCAACTATCAGCATCACCTAACACATCACGTCAACACCCAACAACCAGAAAAACAAGGCCAACGTGGAAACTCATGTGCATTTCATGAAGTTCGTGAATTGAGCCGGATGCCGGATTTTTCATGCTTTGATTATCAAGCCGATATACACGCCATGATGCCAGGCCGGATTTTGGGGTCCTGTCATCTTATGATATCCACCGACATGCTCATGCACAATTCTTCCGTGCCAAATCATGCCCATCTGCGCCCAGCCGTGACCAAAAAGGGAAAGCTTAGAACTGTAAGGGAGTGAAGAACCATCGGTTCTTTCCGGACTGGTATCGCTCCTCGAATGCCTTCTTGACAGTCTTCTTGGCCTCCTCCCGTTGCGAGACCTCCTTGAATGTGTCGGCAGAGATGACGCCCTTGAGGTTCTCGAGCTCAATGGTATAGCGGGTGGGCATGATGTGAGTGTCTGCTACTGTTAGTGCCTGCTCCTCCGACTACCCTCACATCCACGTACAGTTGACCTGCTTGACGAAAGGCTTGACCTTGCTCTTCTTGGCCTGCTTGGTCTTTGACATGCGGCGGGTGACCTTGGATGGGTAGGTCTCGATACCGGCAACGAGGGCGTGGGGGAAGGGGTGCGACTTGGTGCCGTTGTCGAGGGGAGAAATGATCACACACTTCTTTCCGGCATAGCGGCCCCGGGTGATGATCTAGGCGGACTGTAAGTGATTGCGATTGAGCGGGTTCGAGCGATTCTAACGTACGACAACGCGTCCGACCTTGAGGCTGGAAATGGTATGTTAGCAGCTGTTCGGTCGCATATTGCAGATTTTCCCAGGTGCAGGTATTGGCGCCCTGGGACACGTGTAGGCGAGCATCGCGGTGCGCCAATATGCATGCCGGGAGAAATCGTGCGTAGGATCGGGGAGGCACTCACAACTTCATTGTGGCTGTCGTCCGGGTTAGTGATGGGATACTTGGTCGTGGAGTTTGAGGTTGTCGTCAAAGCCAAAAAGCGCTGTGGGCGGTCTCGCTAGATCTTTTGGCCGGTGCCGCCACGCTAACCTGGCTAGCGGCGCTGCTGGTTGGCTGGCCCCACCCTTGCCTCTAGAAATCTCGCAGACCCGCCAAAAGTTTCGCGACGGCGACTCTGGACGACCTGGATAGCGACGACAAGCACCATGAAGATCAAAGCCCTCAGCCGGTCCACCGCCTCGACTCAGGCGCCTGGATCAAGTGTCTCCAAGGTCACTCGGAATCTCGATCCTAATCAGCACCCGTTCGAACGCGCGCGAGAATATACAAGAGCTCTCAATGCGACAAAAGTCGAGCGCATGTTTGCGCAACCCTTTCTAGGCAGTTTCGAGCCCGGTCATGTAGATGGTGTATACTCTTTCGCAAAGGACCCGAACTCCCTCGAACATTTTGCCAGTGGCAGTGGTGATGGCATTGTCAAAGTTTGGGATTTTACAAGCAGAGAAGAGAAATGGCAGGCACAAGCGCACGAGAACCTCGTCAAGGGCATGTGCTGGACGCAGGACAAGAGGCTGATAACTTGTGGTTCTGATCGCCAAATCCAAATGTTCGAACCTTATGCCCAGCCATCTAGGTCGCCGCCCAAAGCAACCTGGCACGGCAATTCAGCCTTTACATCCGTCACACACCATCGTTCGCTACCCACCTTTGCTGCTGGTTCTAGCGTCATTTCCATATATGACACATCGAGGACCTCTGGAGCTCCAGTATCAAGCCTCGTATGGCCATCGGTAAGTTTTGTCTTTTGACTAAGTGTATGCCATGTACTAACTGTATAAAAGGCCATCGATACTATCACAGACGTCAAGTTCAATCAGGTTGAAACGTCAATCCTAGCATCATGCGCCACAGACAGAGCAGTCATTCTATACGATGCACGCACAAACTCGCCTCTCCACCGCACTGTCCTTAACTTTGCTGCAAACTGCATTTCTTGGAACCCAATGGAAGCCTACAACTTTGCTGTTGCCTCGGAAGATCACAACGGATACATCTTCGACATGCGCAACATGAAGCGGGCTCTGCAAGTTCTGGTAAGCCCTTTGCTCAATCCAGCCTTCATCAGAAGTATTCACTAACACCAAACAGAAAGGACATGTTGCGGCAGTCATGTCGATTGAATTCTCCCCTACTGGCGAGGAACTCATCACTGGCAGCTACGATAAGACTATCCGATTGTGGGAGCGCCAAAAAGGCCATTCTCGCGATACTTACCATACAAAGCGAATGCAGCGCGTCTTCTCTGCGGCCTGGAGTCCTGACAACAACTACGTGCTCAGCGGATCTGATGACGGCAATGTTCGCTTATGGCGCGCAAGGGCGTCCGAACGACGCGGCGTCAAGTCATTTGCCTTACGACAAAAACTCCAATATGAAGAAGCACTCATGGAGCGATACAAGCACATGCCAGAGATCAAGCGCATTCACAAGCACAGGCATCTTCCTAAGACGGTCAAGAAGGCTGGTGAGATTAAGAATGAGGAGCTCAAGTCTCTTAAGAGGAAGGAAGAAAATGAAAGAAGGCATACGAAGAAGGGCGAGGTCAGACGGAGAGCTGAGCGTGAAAAGATGATCCTAGCGCGAGAGCAATAAGGTATCAAGAAGGCAATTGTATTACACTTTCTGCATAGCGTTGGCGTTTTGGTATTTTGTATGAGACGGGGATTACATGATACCACACTGAGTGCATATGGTATCTGAAAATAGATAAGAGTATATCGATAACTATGTTGACATGTTCAATGAACACTCACATGCCTGTATCTAACGTGAATTTGAATACGAGGTCGAGTCAACGTATCCTAAGTACCCCGCTAAGGCACACCTTTGCACCCATGCGGCGATTGCAAACTTGTCGGAAAAATCACGTTATGCCACTACTGCTCTTAAAAATCATTAAGTCTTACAAAACTCTCTGATCAACAACCCCAATATCCATACATTCTTGACAATGGCGGAGGAATACTTAAAAACTGCATCTTGGTGGTTCTTCGACTTGGACGACACTCTCCATGAATTCCGCAAAGCATCTTCCTCTGCTGTCGACGCAACACTACATCTGATCATCCAACAACAAACCCAGCAGCCCATACCACAAAAAGACACCATCACGTTCGCCGACCTAAAAGCAGCATACTCCAAAGTCCTCAAAGAAACCACATCCTCCGCCTTCACAGATGGCAAAACAAGCCACGAGTACCGCGCCGACCGCTTCAAAGCCACACTAAAAACCCTTGGTCTCTCGCCCACACCAAACCAAATCACAGAGATACTGGAAGTGTATGAAAAGATATTGACACAACATCTAACCCTAAAACCCGGCGCAATACCCCTCCTCAAGTTCCTTAAGCAACAAGGCAAAAACGTAGCCATCGTTACCGAAGGCCCGCAAGACGCCCAGCAACGCACAGTCGCTGCGTTAGGCTTAGAACCGTATTTTGATCGCTTGATCACTACGAATGCGGTTGGGGTGGCGAAGGTGGATGGGTTGTTTGAGAGGGCGCTGGAACTGCTGGAGGTTGAGGGGAGGGACGTGGTGATGGTGGGAGATAGCTGGGATAGAGATGTGGTGCCTGCGGGAAAGGCGGGGATCAGGTGTGTTTGGTATGCGGAGGGAAGTGGGGAGGAAGAGAGGGTTGTTGGGTTTGGGGGGAAGGGGGAGGAGAGGGTTGTTGTTGCGGATTCGTTGGGGAAGTTAAGGGGGATGGTTGGGGGGGTTGTGATGGAGTGAGAAAGAGGGTTGGGATAGCAGTGTTGTGTTGAATGCATTCTGATGTTTTGCTGCGTGCAAATTAGAAAATGAGATAGATTTGTGGGGTTTCATAAGCGTGTCTGGTCTTTTTTGCTACGATATCGGCATCGGAGTAGTAGTTCTCAATTGAATAGCAAACAATGAGGACAAATCTCGAACGTACATAGAGCTTGTGGCTTTCTAGCGTATACGCTGTCATAACTCTTCTTAGTCCCACTCTTAAGCACACATGATGTGCCATGTGAAAGATGTCAGCAAACCGAGCTTGTTAATTCTCATTTGTTTCTCCCGTTTTCCATTTATTCCACCTAAAGCCTCGCATTTTTCAGACTCGGATACAGAGCCTCCTGGATGCCCGGTGCATGAGTGGAAGAAGGGTGGCGGTCGAGGTGAGAATGCGAAATGATTAGTACACGGTCATGCTGTATACCACACAAGGCACATAGTGATAATATAATTCTATTAGCTATACCTCCCTCTAAATTTCAATTGATTGTAGTGAGGTAAGGATATGGTACGCCTGAGACTAGTACTGCAAACAGACTGCTGGGGGACCGTGCAGCAAGAACAAGCGAAGTGCACGACGTGGAAACCAATTCCGGATAGCAACGTAACACAGCACACATTCTTATTTGAGAATAGTACAGAGGAACACTAAGCTTTATCGAATCCGAAGTATGAATCTAAGACCTGCATACCAACTCGCCACACACACCCGGCTTTGGCACAAAAGCATGGCTTAATTACGGCACCCCGCAATGTCGGCGTGCAGTCTGCGCTCCTTCTTCAGCTCCTGGGGACCAGGATGCAGATCACTACCTATGAACTCGTACATCGTCTGGGATTCATGCAGCTGAACGAGGACGAGAACAAACAAGTGGCACGGTTAAGATCCAACCGGAAAAGTGGTTAGTCGTCGGCATGGCTTGGGTAATGGTTCTCTTATCGCCTGCATCTGACATGCTACCCTTTCTTTCTCTCTTGTGTTCCTTAACCCGAATTACAGGTAGCCCTTACCACCCCCCATGATTCTCATTCCCATTATCGTCTGGCTAGTATGCGCCGTGCATAGGTCATTGGCGAATTCGGATGATCTGAAGCAGGTCGTCCTTGAATTACACCCACTACTATCGAAGGATGCCGTTATCACATTCCCTTGGGATGCGCGCTGGGACGATTTACAAATCCGCGGGTCTTCTCCACGCATCTCTCCCAATTACAATGTAGTCGTTGAAGTAGCAACCGAAGCCGATGTGCAGACAATAGTTTCCCTTGCTAATCGGTTCAATGTCCCGTTTTTGGCTATCTCCGGTGGGCACGGGTGGACTACGACGCTGAATGAGCTACCATATGGCATTCAAATCAACATGAGAAAGCTCAATACCACGACGCTCAGCCAGGATGGAAAAACGGCGATAGTTGGCGGTGGTACAAAGCAGTATGAGATAACCCGTTCTCTCTTCGCCTTGGGTAAATACGCTGGTAGGTATAACCCCGTGCCTTGAGGTTTTTGGTCAAATGGTTTGGTAAGCTAATCGTGAACTGCTGATAGTCACTGGACTTTCGAATTGTGTTTCAGTAGCAGGTCCATTATTAGGAGGTGGCCACAGCCTACTCCAAGGTCAATATGGCTACTCTGTGGATGGCCTTGTTTCTGCACGAGTAGTTCTCGCCAATAGCGAAGTTGTCGAAGCCTCTCGAACCAAGAATGCCGACTTATTCTGGGCACTGCAAGGAGCCGGTCACAACTTTGGCATCCTTACTAGCCTCGAAGTAAAGACTTATGATATCCCATCCGACTGGACGGTTTATACTTTGATATTCTCGTCAGAGAAAGTTGAGGCATTATTTAGCCTGGTCAACGACTTCGAGGATCCAACAACGGAGCGTCCGGCAAAACTGGCACTAACCGGAGTGTTCATAAGACTTCCCGCTGTAGACCCAATCAACGTAGGTTATATTCTAACACCATGAAAATGGCGTAGCTAACTGCTCCTCAGCCTGTTGTCTTATATACTGTCGCATATGAGGGCTCACAAGCACAGGCTGAGCCATATGCTGCACGTTTCATAGCTCTTGGCCCCATCTTTACCAAGGTCGATATTGTCAACTATGTCGAACTATACACAGTGACTGGAAATAATCTCACCAGTCAAGCCTGCACACAGAATGAGAACGTTCTAGGAGCTGGAGTTTCATTGCCTGCTTGGGACATCCAGGGTGTTCGCAAAGCCTTTACGATATTCGGAGAATACACAGCTGATCCGCGTTTCAACACTTCCATCACGCTTATGGAGAATTACGGAATGCAAGGAGTACGCGCTATTGACGCTGAATCTACTGCTTTAGCGCCTGAGGAGCGCGAACTGCCCATCCTTGCGAGCGCAGTGATTTGGTGGGCTGGTGAAGACAAGGAAACAACAAAGGTTGCTGAGTCTCATATACATGCGATGCGCGATGCCCTATACACGGGTATCGACAAAGACAGTAGCAAGAAGCGACACTGTTACGTCAACTATGCAAGTGGAGATGAGTCAAAGCCCGAGGTGTATGGATACAATGCTAGACTTGAGAGGCTAGCTAGATTGAAGAGTGAGTGGGATCCAGAGAACAAATTCAGATACTACAATCCCATAGTCTAGATAGTACAATTATTCATTATCGAAAAGCTTTTATCACACAAGATATACACATTACTAAAGTCTAAAACGGGATGAATTTGCTGTAACCTCCAAACTGGCGCCAGCGCCGGAGAAAAAACATCCCAAGGCTATCTAAGCCACTTCTCAACAGCAGCATTATCGGGATATGAAATGCTCCCTTCCTCCATCCCAGGATCCCTTGGCTCAGGCGGCCAGATCCTCTCGCACTCCTCCAAGTGCCTCGCGATTGCGTCTTCAGTCAGTTCTACTGACCTCGGCATCGCCTCCTCCTCTTCCACCTTCTCCTCCTCTTCCGAGGCCATTCCACTCCGTGGCTCAAAAGACTTTGCAGCATAATGAAGCTGCGCCACCGAAGCGTTTTCGGTCCCCTCGACCTCCACCCTCTCGAACCCCCTCGTCGTCACCACCTCACTCTTCTCCCCAAACCCCCTCGAGAACCTCTCTTCTCTCAACTTCCACACCTGCACCTCCCCTCTTCCCTCCCCCTCTTCAATCTCCTCGACAGTATACTTGCTAGCAGTGACTGTCACCCCCTCCCACAACGCCTCCCGCGTTGTCCTCTCCCCGGAGAGGCTTTCTCCATTCATGAACAATCCTTCTTCATTACACGCCTGGCCCACACCAAGCCACTCCTTCTCCTCCAGCATAAACAGCCTCGCTAGCCGCTCCGGCTCGCGACATACAAAGTGAAGCGACCGGGCCGCCAGCAGCGCATCTCCGAATACGCTCCAGATATCCGTCCATGTGGTGGTTAATGAGGAGGATTTTGATGGGTGAATGATGACCTGGAGAGTCATCTTTTCGCCGTCATGGAGGAGGGTTTCCCAGTCGGACGGACCCCATATGGGGTAAGGGGTTGGAGAGAGAGAGGAGAGCGCTGTGGCCTGCGCTTCCTTTGATGTGAAGAGATGGGGGAGAGGAGGGGAGATGGAAGTGACGTCGAATTCTGCTTCGTTGAATTCGACGGTGCTGTTGCTGGGGAGGCTTTTCAGCCAAATTTGCTGTCGGAGCTCCTTTGGGAGCTTTGAGAATATGGTGAAGGAAGCCATGGTGGTTATGATGATGGTGATGATGTTTTTTTGGCTTTTTTTGGTCGCTGGTGATGATGTGGTGGTGGAGAAAGACTTTTTCAGAATGATAATGTGTGATGAAGATGTTCAGAACTGCCTGAGGAAGACAGAGGAAGATGAGCTTCTATTTAAATGATTCTGGAGTCGGCTGTCGGAGTACCAAAGTTTGGATTGAGGTATTATTCTGTCTTCAAAGCAGCTATGTGTCATTTAGGAGTTTGGTTGTGATCTCTTTTTAAATCTCTGGTTCACCCTATAAGTGATAACCTAAGTGTGATTCACTACATTGTATTCGTCTAGCTCTTAATACTAATTTTACACGCGATTCACTACAAGAGAGTGAACTGTCATTATCTCGCTAGAAAGTTCTTCCTGAGGGATTTAAAGGTGAAAGTAATTGGAAGTGAGTTCACTGGTCAGTGATGACTATTTTTAACTACACTTCACTGCAACCCTATCTTCAAACAGACTAACACTACCTTAATAACCCAGTTCTATCTTCTACATATCTGTTCTCGCTCATTTGCTATATTCCTTTCGCCTCAACTAAATAGCACGTATGGAAGCACAGTAAATGTAACTGCTAATCTATCAGCATTACTATCATGTAGTCGTCTGCACATTACAAGACATGTATTTCAATAAGAAAAAGAGTTGGCTAATATACAATTCAATTAATTTATGCTTCAAGAGACAGGACGTAATGGATTGTTATCATATATCTTGCTCTTCGTTCTTGCTGCTGATGTCACCATTTACCTCATGTCTCCTGTCAGGTTGACTGACACTGTTAGTACCGGATACATCGATTCAGTCATCAATCACTACCAATGCGTGCAACAAGTCTCTACAACCCACACGAAAAAGACACGTTTGCAAAGCACTCTTGCATAGTAATTGCAACGTTGCATATACCACACATGCACATTCAATGCACCAACATGTGAAAGAAAGCCCATTGCAAACAACAATCTTACCGTAAATCTATTCCACCGTAATCCTCCCACCACGCTCAACCTTCCCAAATCCTACCCGCCGTACGTGATCACTATCAGTTCGTCCGACGTTCAGTCCTTACTCTTCCCCATCCGGTCCCCCGTCCTCAAATCACCCGGCCGCCGCCCCTTGCAAACAAAAAACCACAGACCAACCTAACCCCTCCCTCCCTCTCCCCAACAACCACCCCCTGTTCCAACGTGCCGCTCCGCAAATGACAGTAAGATCCGCGACAAGTAAGTATTACTAGAAGCATCATCCAGAACCAGGGAGGGAGGGTGTACCTTCTCACCCAAAAAAAAAATTGACCGAAGGGAAAAACATAAAAAATAAAAAAAAACGGGGGTCAATAAATGCCCAAATGCAGGTTCAATCACCCCTCCCCATCTCGCTCACCGAAGCCTTACCCTTGCTTTCTGCCCCCCCCCCCCCCCCCCTCCGCTTCCAATCCAACCCCCGCAACCCAGCTCTTCCTCGCCGAACAACCCCCCTCCCTTATAAACTTTCCATATCTACCTGTAGCAAAGGAAATGCAGGGTCTCTCTTTCCTTCCGCCCACCAAACCCCTCCCCCCCTACATGGAAAAACCCGTTAACCCTATTCAACAACAACATCCAACATCCAACATGGGGTAAGGGGGAAGGCGGCATTGTAAGTATCCCCCCCCAAAAAAATTATATTACCGACCGAAACTTATCCAGTTTTTTCGTCCTTCATTTTGTTTTCAAAAGAGAGGGAGAGAAAAGCCAAGTAAAAGTAAGCGAGGGGGGGGGGAGGGGGGAAAAGTGGGAAAAATTACTACAACTACACGTATATGCAGAGCCGGCCCGCACCACGCATGTCAATTACTCGGCAGATTTGGTGCATTTTATCTATTCTGTCTACGTATCTGTGTGTATGTAGGTAGATGTACGGATAAAGTACACAGTAAGACTGTGTGTGAGAGAGAGAAAGAAAGAGCGAGAAGGGGTAAAGCCCACTCGCTTTACTTAGCTGGCTCTCCCCGCTGGGTTCCTCCGCCTACGAAATTACTTTCGTTTGTCTTTTGCTCGGTTCTATTGGCATACTGGGTAATGATCGCTTCATCTCGAGTGTGATTTCGCGACGACGAGTGTTTCAGGTGCATCATGTGTTCGCAGGCAAGATTGCCATTCTTTCTTGGTTTTGGTAGCCAAGAGGGGGGGAGAGAGAGGGAGGGCTAGTACTACGGACAATCGGAAACGAAAGGGCTTGGCATGCTCGTTTTCTGCTCTCTCTCTCTCTTTCTCTCTTCTTTTTTACCCCCCACCGTACATACGGTCGGGGTTTTTTTACCCCGATGTTTGTTATGGGCTGCACGTGAAATGTTTCAGGGTTTTGCGAACATTCAGACAGACTTTATTGTCTACATAACGCCTGTCATTAATCTGTATCTCTTCTTCCCAGCAGCCGAATATCAACTAGCTTTGTTTGATTCGGAAGTGGGGTGGGGTGCAACATTAATCGGAACAAAAACTTTTTTCCCCTTCTTCTTCTTGTTCTGTTTCTCATTTTCTTCCATATGCGCGCGCGCGGAAAAAACCGGCTTAATTTCATGACCCCATAAATGTCGACAATACGAGACGCGAGAACGAAATAAATGGATGGGCGCAGTGGCACTGCGTAAAGTAAAGCCGAGGATGTATTTTTTCCCCGAGAGCGAAAGGGACCCCGCAAAAGCCATTCCCCCCCCCATGCAAATTCATACGTACTGTACCACATGTCCGAATATTCCATGATGTTGATGCTTTTTAAACATGCATAACGTCATATGACTGGTACCCATCGAGAGAGAGAGAGAGAGAGAGAGAAAAGAGGCGCAGCGGGTCCGATACACGAGACAATGCACGTCTAAACTTGCTAGTAGGTGTAAGTCGAACCAAGGGCCCAGTATCGGTGGTTCACCCTTCTCAATAAGCACCGCGTCTCGGATGCGGGGGGTTTGCAAGCGCAAGGACGTAATTAGTGACACTGGGATGTGGGCATCCAGTTCGTTCAAGCTGATGCGATGGTTTGGCTAGGGGGGCAACATGGCGTGTGCGTGTACCATGGTTCGCAGGATGCGAACGGCAGCCACTCAAGACGACTACACGGACAGCAACTTCGCATCACTAAAGACGCTAGTTTTACCGTTAACCGCGCACACGTACCAGGCGCGAGTGGTCTCGGCCCGCAATGCATGCAGAGATTTTCGTGATAGATCAGCCCATTTTCCCAACCCCCCCAGCCCACACTGGGATAGCTGGTCGAGCGCGTTTTGGGTGCTCGGTATGTATCTTCGGATGGTTGGAGAAGCCGGGCGATGTTTTGCGTGCGGACCACGGTTGACGCGTGGCTAGTAGTCCCTACGGATGTTTGCTTACACGCAGGGTGGGCCTGAGCGTCATGATTTGTTCAATGTGGTGTCTAGTCCGATGGGATTAGCCATTGGCTACAAAACCTACCAGAACTATCTCGGCAGGAGCCTGTTATTGCCTGCCCTCGGATACGCAGGTAAGACCGACCACGCCTGGGCTATGATCAAAGTAGGCTAAAAAGCTCCCATGAGGAAAAAAAGTGGATGCTCTATGAGGTAGAGTTTCGGGCTAAGCGCCTCAAGATGCCATAACATTTATTGTGTTCAGATGGATCGTCCCGAGCGCACGTATGTAAAAGCGATGGCCGGGATTTAGCCAGCCGCCCATACCACTTTGTCGGATAAAAACATTGACGTTCCGAGTCAAGCGAATTCCAAAAAGCATGCTATACGGCACCATGTCATTACGCTATGGCATGATTACGGTTCGGCGTGCAAAGGTCACTTGGCAGCCGGCGCAGAAAGCGTCCTGGGATGAGTTCATGAGCAAAGGAATTAATTACCTGTTGGGGGGCATAGTTGGCCATGTGATACTGGGCCGTGCCAATATGCTAAGAGAAAATTTTTTTTCATAACCGTGATTCGAATCGAGACATGTACATTACATGTTGTACGGGCTGATTTGGAAGGTTGAGAGGTTGCAAATAGAGACGGCGGCAGGCTAAATGCAGTGTCGAACCCAAAAGCAGTCTATGCACGATTGCGCTCAGACAGCATGTTCTTAGAACAGCGGTGTCGTCTGATATAGGGCATCTCGAAGAAGCTACATGACGAACATCGAGTATTGCGTCAGCCACAATTAGCACAGTGGGAAGAGGCGCAATCGAAGTGACATAGCCCCAGGCTGCAGCACGCCCTGTAGCTGGGGCGGGACGCCAAGGCGATGCATGTAAAGCACGTCGGGCGGATCATGCAAAGGCTTGGTGACAAGCGGCTCTGCTGCTGCTGGTGCTGCTGCGAGATGGCCGCATGCTTTTTTGGCAGCCGTTATAATGCTGCGTGAGTAGACCGAGGCCGACGTTGCCGGACCAGTTTGTCACGATGCAAGGGAGAGGCGCAGCGGGCTAGTGCCGGAGCCGTGGTCAATGACTATTGAAGGTTTAGGTAGAGCACTCTACACCTAGAGCAGTAGATTCGCGCGAACAATGAATGAGTTGGAAGAGAAAAAAAACAAAGCCAAAGCCGAGAAGAGCGGTGAAGGGGTTGGCAGTAGGGCGGGAAGCAGCTCGAGCGAACAACGAACCCCTCACTTGGGAATTGTCTATTTGTTGAACTTTGTTGAGGCCGTCGAAGAGCAGGTGGAGTGGACGCGAGCAGTATGCGAGACCGGTGAAGCCGAGAGCCGACCAATGGCGCGGCCGCGTCGCACCCCACGAGCTGCACGGCGCCGTCGTGGCTAGCCTGCTCCGTCCACTTCCCGATAATGGCTCTACTGGGCTTCCTGACGTGGCCGGTGGTGATTGGCAGCCCCGACGCCTATCTGAACAGTCGAGCGAGCATGCGCCGCTGATCCAGCTGCTTCTTGGAGGCCTCGTTGCGTGCCAGAGAGAAAATGCCATTCTTGCAATGTACAATAGTACGTACATGTCTATGCCGGATATGCTCCACGCCTGCGCTCGACTCGTGCGCCGTAGAGCGCGGACGCGAGGGGGTCGGTGCGACTGCATGCAAAGGACGCCCGCTCCAGTGTCTTCCATCGGGTCCACTATTGGCATGCTAGTTGGAGGACGTCGAGAGCGGAGGGGGCGTCGCCTTAGCTGCCACCACGCAGGGCTCCCTTACATCACACGCATATGCAGGCGCGGCTCGCTGCATATGAGCTCTGGCCCGTCAAAGTCCAAGTGGCTGCATCGCGGGATTGCCTCACGCTGCAGGAACGTTGGTGCGGGATAGAGGCAGAGAGACAGAGGTGGTCAGAAATGGCGGCAGCGAGAGCTTAGTCCATGGTCTTTTGCCTTGAGCTCCTTGTCGCTGGCTCGGCCGTCTGTCCAGGCGGCTTGCAGGCGAGAGTGGACTGCGGCCGTGGCAAAGACCAATTCGGGTTGAGTACGCGACATCCGAGCCCAGATTGCGCTTTAATTATTGCCAGTTGGACAGGAATGGACACAGACCCCACTGCACGAGAACGCGATGCTCTCCATGACCAAAGGCTGATACATTCCTACAGCACACAAGGCGCCCGTGCCATGAACCCTGTTCGAGAGTATTGGAAAATAGAAGCTTCGTCATGTGCTGAGGCGATGCAGTGGCCTGACTCGCACCCCGTCTCCCATCCTGTATCTATTCTGGCCAGCTTGGTGGTGGAGGTCGAGGTGGAGGTGGAGGTGGAGGTCGAGGGACTGCAAGTAGCAGCAGGTAGCAAGTGCCAGGTAGGAGGTAGACACGGACGCCCGCCTTTCTCCACGATCCGCTCCCTCCCACATCGCGCCGGCTGCGCTGCACTGCACGTTTATTTCCACCGGTGCATATCTGCTACACGCCCTAGCCCACGAGGCCGCCGTGTGACTGCCACCATTAAAGGTCATTGTCCACACCTCTCTTCGACTACAAAGTCTTTTGTGTGTACACAGGTGATACAGCCCGGGTCGCTTGAGCGCTTCGTCATACCTCTTGCCCTCTAGTGCCCCTCACTCACACACACACACTTTTGCCAACCGTACTACGGTACTGTAGTCGAGTACCTGGACTTGTCTGTTCCCACCCAGCCCCCGGCCTTGGTTGCCATCAAGTAATGATGCCATCGATTTCCCGGTCACGTTTGCCTGATGATGCCATCAGTCGTGGTACGGCGTGGGCCAGCATGTTGCTCTCGACCAAACTTTTGGAGCGCATGCTCGAGCATCACGTCGACACAATGTTGGCAGTAAGTAAAGTACTAAGAGCACGGCTGTACTCTAGTATCATGTTGCAGCTAGCCACGACACGGATGCGAACTCTTGGTTTGGCGCCTAAGGCGATAGGTTGGGCTGAGGAGGTGCCAACTGTCAAGTCTGAGTGCATGGCCGCGGGCCTGCTTGTTCCAGAGGTCGAGGCTGGCACCGTTCGCATGGTTGGAGCAGGGATAGAGGCGGACTCTCCCGTGCGCCGTGCTACGAGTCCCGTGATGCACCGGGATGCAAAAGCCCTTGCCCGTCCTTTTTGAACATTGCGGCCATGGTGGCGCTTCGTCCGTATTGCTACGATCTGGGCTCTTGTTTCAGCTGGTCGAAAGGAATGGCCTTGTGATACGGCAACAACGCCTTGCCCGAGGTGCCGGGCCTAGACATCCCGAGTGCGAGACACAGCCATGGATATTGAGTTGCACTCTGTGAGGTGGGTAGTGCGGGTGGCTGTTGAGGGCGAGGTAAGAAAGCGTGACCATGGCTTGGCTTGCCCGCATGCGGCTAGCTCGGCCAGCGCATCTACTCACCGCAACTAACGGACGCCCTATCAAACCTTGCGGCGTCCACATCCAACGTCAAGCCCGTGTTACAGTCGGCACGTTTGTCAGTCGACTTTGCTGTCGAGTGGATGGCTTTGGGGCATTCAAGCTCCAGCGGTCATGGACGCGAGTGCCGCGGCGCTTGCAGTGGCAGCGCTGTATGGCTCGGCTGTGGCCCTTTGGTGGCCATTGTCCGCTGACATGACATGGCCGTCGTACACTGTCGAGTTTCCACGTTGCACACGCTTCACATGCTTTCGCTTCACGGGCTTGGATACCCACTCGACCCGTCGAGTGCATGCCCTCGTGGGGAACAGATGGCCGCTGGTCTGCCTCTGGTCTGGCTGCTTCCCCCCCCATCAAGCATGTCGACTAGCCAGCCAATGACGTGGGGGATGGCCAATGCCCAGTGATAGGTGGCCGGCTAGCTTGCACGGCCTACCGTCCGTCTATCCCGTTTACTGTCGGTCACATCCCTGCGAGTGCTGGATAGAGGGCATTTAGCCTATGGAGGGAATGTCATCCATCTATGAGACGAGGGCCTTTGCAAATTGGGCAGGCCAGATTGCTCCGTCTCACCAGGTATCTACAGTAGTGGTGGTGGTGCGGTTATGGGAAGGTAGGTAGGCAGGTAGGGGAGGGGGGAGAGGATGACGAGCATCGTCAGCAGATGAGGGTGCCGCGGCAGTTGATTGTGTTTCAGAAGGAACGTGGCTGTCCGGCAGTGCAGTGCAGCGGCGTGCAGTCAAGGTCAGTGCAAGTGCAAGCAGCAATTTTTTTCTGCTTTCTGCTTTTTCGAGCCATTGTGCAGTGTTTGGCTCTGACTCGCAGGCGCGCAAATCATACGTAGCAGGTGGGCGGAAGGCGCAGCACCGACTGCCGACAGAGGCATGTACTAGAAGGAGAGTAGTCGCAGTGGGCAGTGGGCAGGTGGGAGCTGGTAGGCGGTAGGATGATTTGAAGCTCCAACGTTTGAACTGTGCCCTTTCGGACTTTCAGTTGTTGGGACCTGTGTGTGGCCTGCGCTCCGCAATTACACACACGCACACGGTCCGGGACCGCTTAGTCAAGGCGGGCGGTTGCAACGACTGTTCCCTATCAATTGACCTAGTTTGCCCGCGGTGTGCGTTCGAATATCTCCGGCAGCGCTCAGTGGCTGCTGGATTCAGCCGTGTTATCCCCATCGGGAGGACAGCCGATGCCTCAGGAAGCGACGCTGGCGAGGAAAAAGTAGGCGCCCGCTAAATTTGGAGCGCGACACCCTTGCGCGCCAGGCCGGCCGTGAGAGGATGGGCGTTCAGGGAGTGGGGAAGACGTCGAGGGCCAGGCCGGGTCTTGGAAGGGCAGCTAGCAGAGGGTGGGCATGAGGAGGGGGCCGGCCAGCGCAGTGGCAGAACCAAGCGATCTGCTGGTGTACATGGGATCTGTCGTGGCCGCCGTGGAAGCCATTGTGTGGTAGAGAGTGCTACGCTCGCTTGCGTGCATAATCGTCGCGGTATGGGCGGGCAGGCCTGTCCCTGTCAGCAGCCCTCTCCACCCCAGCGCCCGTGTCAACCGCACCGTCGGCGGATCAGCCCAGTCAGCACGCAGGCGACATGGCCGCGTCCGTGCACCGTGAGCGAGCGAGCGAAACGGCCTGCCCTCTTGCTTTGCTCTTGCCCTCTGACGGGATTGCTGTTGCTGCTGTTGCCGCTGCTGTTGCTGCTGCTGGCGGCCCCCCCAGCCTGGTGCGCAAGCCGGGCCTGCCCCATGCCCGTCCATGCCCATGTCCATGCCCATGCCCATGCCCATGCCCATGCCCATGCCCATGCCACGGTGCCCTCGCGTTGTCCCCACCAAGCCCGATGTGAATTTAGATTGTGTGCTCGCAGCGGCTCGTGTGTGGTGTGGGTGTGGGTGTGGGTGTGGGTGGTGTGTCTGTGTGTAGGTAGTCGTAGCAGCAGCAGTAAGTATGTGTGCTGCTGCTATTGCTGCCATGCCATTCATCGCTGCTGCTACTGCTGTCGTTGCTGGCTGCTAATTGCTGCACCGAGTCCCGCCCCCCAGGCCATCTCCACCCTCCCGTCCAGAGCGGCCGTCATCTCTAGCCACTGTATGTACATACTGTCCTGTCTTATTCTGCTGCTCTGCGTTCTGCCCTATCCTGCCCCATTCCTGCTTGTCCTGCCTGTCCCGTACCGCCCTCCGCCTGCATCTCTTGCCCACGCACCCGTCTTCCCCCCTTCTGCATCACCAGCTGCTGGAGCCGCCGGCGCTGCAAATTCGCTCCGGCCCGTCGACGCAGCTACAGCGACAGCCTGCTCACCCGGAACAACTTGTCAGCGACGCCCGTCGTGCACTGATCCCGTCCAAAGCATTGGACGCGCCGTCTCCAGAGAAAGCGGCCACTTTGCATCAGACTGCTCTGCGGGCTGTGCGCTGCTCGCCTGTCCACCTCTGCCTCTTAGCTGCGGCCTGCCTGCTGTCGAGCGCTGCAGAGAATCCTGCAGCATTACCGACGAGAACGACTTCCTTCTCCACACCCACCACAACCCTCCTGCCCTCGCCATTGTCTCGCAGTCTTCGCGTTTGCTCGTTGAAGAAGTGGTCAGTACACGCTCTTTGCACTCTGCCTCACTCCCCCCCGTTGCTGCTCTGCCCACCCCCTCCCTCCCTTACCCCCCCAAGACTCTTGCTAGCCGGACTCGCCACCTGCGTTTCCCGTGCACTCGCCTATCGGTCGCCTTGTCTGGTTGGGCCAGCACTAGCTAGCATCAAAGGGCACATCCCAACCACCTCCGCCTCAATACCTCCGCCTCCCCACCGCAGTCTGCGAAGAAGCCCTTCGCTCGCTCTGGCTGTTCCACCTTCCCCCTTCCCCTCCATAGACTGTCGTTTTGCCGCCTGCACAGAGCCTTATTGCTCTCCTGCCCTTTAGTGTCGGCCAGTTCACCAGTGCTGACGCGTGTGTGCGCGCAGTAGCCTTTTCCTACGCTTGCAGCCGCTATCGCTATCGATACAGCTCGACCCGCATTAACGAAGCGCGACGACGTTACGACTGTTTACGACAACACTGCACTCTGCTCGACCCCGCAACACATGTTCGTGGCTTTTGCAGACATCTTCAGCTATTCTTCCAGGCCGGCATTTGTCAATTCGTCCCTTTGCGTGTTTTGAACCGAGCGCCAAAAGCATTGTCGACTACCCAGCACTTCCCTGCTTTACGACTGCAACGACGTAACGACTAGCTTTTCGAGACCCCAGCATTGTTTGCAGCGTTCACTTGATCCAGCAGCTTCTTGCGCGCATAGCCTTTTCCCGTCACGCCTGTTCGCAGCCGACTCATCCTGGTCAGTATCTCCACTTACCCTCATCCACCTTCTTCTTCTCCTCCTCCAAGACCGCAACCCTCCTCCTCCACCTCCTCCCACCGACCTCCCCGCTACCATGCTTCTCCACATTGCAGCCGTCAAATTTCTCCGTGTCCAGTAGAGGCTTTGGCTTGTTTGTAGCCTTCCTCACCTACCCGTGTCTCGTTGGTTCCCCACTGCAGTCAACCGATCAACCTCGCCATTCAAAGCAAACAACTAACTTGCGGTGTAGATTATTCGCTTCGTCAATCCTCTCGCCGTGTCAAGCCTCTCGCCGCATCCCACCTCACGTCGCGGGCAATCATCACATTGAACACGTGCTTACCTTCTCAGCAATAGGCTCGGCTCTCTGGACAACTGACTCGAGAATCTTTGCGCCAAACCTCTCAACCCTGGACACCAACAAAGCCTCTCTCTCGAGAACACGTCAATACCGTAAAGCTGGAGCTCCCATCGATCTCGTCGGTCCACGCTCGCGGCCCTGCTGACACTTGGTACCCATCCCATTACGCAACTAAACCTGCCGTCTCGGGTGAACGTCTTCCAGCTCTGCCTCAAATTCAGTCACACCCAAGCACGTCGTCAAACTACTCATCGCCTCGTGGTGATTCCATTAGCTCTGGTTCGGTGAGCGGTGGAAGTGCTAGTTCCAATACGTCGTACGCTGCGTCGGTCAACGGCCAGACTACCGGCTTCAAGACCCCCTCCCCCAAACATACCCCCCAGTCTCTGAGACGAGATTCGCAATCTCTGAACACGCAGTCCGTCCAGAGCTCTCCGTTTGGCACCACCCAGGAGGGATATAGCTTTGCTCCCAGCGGCTACAACAGCATGAACCAGATGCAATCGTATGCTGACGTGCATCAATCCCACATGGCCACTGCTGCTCACGCTCCAGCTTCGGCCCCTCCATCGGGGCTGTCGCACTACTCATACCCCCCACAGCCCTCAATGATGCAATCTCAACATCAATACAGCCAAGGACCACCTGGATACCCGCCATATGGCTACCCTGGTGGCGTCCCTTCGCAGATTCCAGCTTCTTCATCTATGAACCAAGCTATGGTACCCTCAACACTCCAACTACCAGGTTAGTTTTCCCTCTTTCTCTCTTCATGGCATAGTCACGAAGCTAACATGTTCAGCCATGTCGTCTGGTGCACCAGCTTCATCACTACCCGGCTCTCAGAGCTACCAGACACAGACCTTTGACCACACTGGTCAGGTTGCTCCTCCAGGAATGAAGCCTCGTGTGACTGCTACTCTCTGGGAAGACGAAGGCAGTCTTTGCTTCCAAGTAGAGGCCAAGGGCGTTTGCGTTGCGCGCCGCGAGGGTGAGTTGAAATTTCTCTGCTAAGAAATTGACCAGACTGACACGTTGTAGACAATCACATGATCAACGGAACCAAGCTTCTCAACGTCGCCGGCATGACGCGAGGTCGACGAGATGGCATCCTTAAGAGTGAGAAGACACGACACGTTGTCAAGATTGGCCCCATGCACCTCAAGGGTGTCTGGTTAGTCTTCACCTTGTTTGTTGATCTTATATAAGCTTATAATGTTCTAGGATTCCCTTTGAGCGAGCCCTCGAGTTTGCCAACAAGGAGAAGATTACTGAGCAGCTGTACCCTCTGTTTGTCCATGACATCGGTGCACTGCTCTATCATCCGTCTAACCAGACGAGGTCAAGTGTAGGGAGCGCTGCCATGGCTGCTGTAGACCGCAACCGAAGACCTGACCCTATGCAGACTCATCAGCGATACCTCTCCGGACCAGCTGCATCGCAGCCTCCGTCGCTTCACCACCATCATTCGATGAGCAACCCCATTGCCACTGCTATTTCTCAGCCCCCGCACGCCATTCAGCCCCACCCGTCATCTGGTCGCCCAGGAATTGACCGGGCCCACACTTTCCCTACTCCTCCCACCAGTGCTTCGAGCATCATGGGCATGGGCAACCAGGGAAGCTCTTACGAATGGAACGGTAACAACGTTCAAAATCCCCAGGGCGGACAGCCACTATCCATCGACACAGGACTTAGCAACGCTCGCTCTGTACCTACAACACCTGCAAGCACGCCTCCAGGCGCTGTCCAACAAGGCATGTCCTATGCATCCGGTCAAAGCTTTGATGGTTCCCGGCCCATGTACTCTGGTCCTCCTTCCCAGCCCGGCCAGTACACACAGGGACAACCAATGATGGGTTACCGCCAGGATGGTTCCTACCCAAAGACAGAGATGGCGCCCCCATCTCGTATCAATGACGTACCTGACGAGGGTGAGGTCAAGCAACCCGACGGCATGATGCCCCAGGGTCATGAGCAGGTTGCCCCGCCGCCGCAAGGTACCGAAGGCGAGCATGATCACGGCAATGAGTACACACACTCGAATGCCTCCTACAATGGCAACCGGGGCCCGTATGGATACCCGCCCAACGGCCCACCTGGAGCCATGCATCCCGATCACCCCCACCTCTCCCCCGAGATGACTGGCTCTCCTCACCAAAACGGCTCTGGACGTGCCACACCTCGTTCAGCCGCCACTGGCCAGCCGCAGTGGAGCTCGGGTTACCCAACTCCACAACGTCAAGCACCACCTTCCAGCAACCTTTACAACGTAATGAGCGATCCGCGTGGTGCCTCGAATGGCAATGCCACTCACGATGCCTATCAAGGCCCTGGCGCTGTACCTCAATACGCCACTCAAGGTTATCCTCCCACTAACGGTGTAAACTCCGGCAAACGTGGTCGCGATGACGAGGAAGAAGATCCTTACCGCCCCGACAGCGTTCAAGGAGACGACATGAGTGGTCTCAAGCGTCGCAAGACTCTGGAAGGTGGCGCCGTTGGCGGACCCTATGCCGACCCTACCCCTGGGCTACAGCGCGCGCACACGATGACAGCCCAGCGCGGCAGGCGGTAATGAAAGACTTTGCGTATTGTACTGGTGGCCAGTTGCCGTTTAATGAATGGCTTAGAAGGCGGATTGGCCTCGATATACAGCGTTTTTCTGGCATCAAGCGAGCGGTCTCTTTCAGCAGCAGCAGCAGCAGCAGCAGCAGCATCACAACATCCCACCACGACAATCTCGCCAGGCGTCTCTTCAACCAGCACGGAACGGGTTGAGATTGCGTACAAAACTCTCCAACCTCGCTCTCTTGAATTTCCTTGTGTCTACATTTCTTTGGAGATATCTTTTTTCTGTTTCTTTCTTGTTTTCCACATTTTCTGCAACTCTCGGCATTCACGACTTTAACGACCATTTGCTTCGTGGAACCCAAAGTTCCAAAACACACACACTATGTCCTGGGGCTTCGAGCGAACCTCTTGATATACGACTTTTGCATGGGGCGTGAGCACGTGCAAGTCTTGTACATTCTACAGTCGCCTGGATTTTGTTTCTTTTGCAAGCTGGGAGTTCATGGGGATGTTGAGGAGGACCACGGCATTGCCACGTCAGTCGAGTCCCCACTTGGACCTGGGCCCATTTCCGCGAGGGTTAATATTGAAAAGACATACGTGGTGGTGGGAACGGACGGACGACGTGGGCAAAGCACCCTCATGGCTTTCTTTCAGCTTCAAAGACCAACAGCACACCGTGCTGGACGAAAATGCGGGCGCAGATGAATTTGATGGATGTTTACGCAATGATGATATTTGCTTTGGCGGGCATCACGTTCTGAAGGGAAATTTCCAAGCCTTGTTTATTTTGTGGCTAGGTGGTCTGGTGGAGCTGCCATGAGCATATGGGGGGTAAGCCGTGGGACCATGTTGATTGTTTTTTTTTATGGCGGAGGATAGGATGCACGGCTTTGGTGTTTATTTTGTTCAATGAGCCGGCGACCGGGACTTTTATGACGTTAATGAGGGAATTAAAAGCTCGTTCTACATTAATGCGTTGTGTCGAAGGCAATGTGTGTAGAGTATGTGTCAGTGAAGTCTTATGTGTTGTACTGTCTGTGCGCTCTTGGGCTGCACTGGTCGACGGGCAACGAGGTACAGTAGATTTGGGCTTGCCTGTGTAGTGTTACACTGACTTGTCTTGTCTTGTCTGGAGCAGGGCGGGCAGCCTCGCCGACTGCAGTGTTGAGACGGCCCACGGTGCGACCCGAAGCATTGCTCTAGCGGGTGGTGATGGTGAGGTGGCAATGGACACCGCCTCATGGGCGTGGGACTGGCGGCCCATGAAGCGGCCCAGCATGGAAGCCCAAAGGCTGGCCGGTGAGGCGACGGGCAGGGCCGCGGGCTCGCATCCTATCGCTCTGGATGTGAGGCGTAAGCGTAGACATACGTAGCAGACACCACGAAGTAGCAATCTCGACATGGACATGGCCAGCACCAGTAAGTCACACCAAGTCACAGTACCAACGACGGCAGCCTAATGCAGGGCTGCACATGTGACGTGCATACGTAAGCCGGCAGCGCAATATCAGGCTGCGAGGCATTGCCCCTCGAACGACGGGCCTTGGCAAGCCGCCCCACGTCGTCATCGGGTAAGCAAAACAAGAGGTACGAACTGATCAAACGCGCAACGAGGCGGAGCCAGGCACTCAATTTGCCGCCTAGTATATCCCTTTGCTCCGCACCCGACTCTCCCGCCGACCTCTTCCTCTGCACTTTGCAAACATGAATATCATCAAGCTGCAAAAGTACGTCGCACACCCCCCTCGCTTCCACGCCCGTCCGCCGTCTTCCACCAGTGCTAACATGCCATTGCAACCAGGAAGTATCCCCAGTTCGACCAGGGCGAGATCTTCGGCCTGCAGGACGCTTTCCGCAAGCTCGATGTCGACGACAATGGCTACCTCGACGAGTCGACAGTCATCAAGGCCGCCCAGCAGTCGGAGCACCAGCCGTACGATGTCGTACGACAAGCCCTGAAAGAGGTCGAGCTCGACTCCTCGAGGAGAGTAGAGCTTGACGACTACGTAGATGTATGCACTGCACCACACTGCAAAGCCATGGCGGCCCTAACCCTCCCAGCTCATCTCAAAACTGCGAGTCTCGTCTCCAGCCCAACAGCGCATGTCTACCGGCCCAACCCGCCCACGGGCCGGCACTGCTACCAGCATCAACTCACCCTCCAACCCAGGGCACGCCTCCAAAGGTAGCATAGGCGGTGGCAGGATCCAGGTCCAGGGCTCCTCTGCCAATGTCACCCACACCATCAACGAGGATGAGCGAACCGAGTTTACGCGCCATATCAACGCCGTCCTTGCCGGTGACCCAGATATTGGCGACCGCCTGCCCTTCCCAACCGACACTTTTGAGATGTTCGATGCTTGTAAGGATGGTCTAGTCCTGTCCAAGCTCATCAACGACAGCGTACCAGACACCATTGATGAGCGTGTGTTGAACAAGCCGGGCAAGAAGATCAAGGCGCTGAACAACTTCCACTTCAGTGAGAACAATAACATTGTCATTGAGTCAGCCAAGGGTATTGGTTGCTCGGTTGTCAACATTGGTAGTGGAGATATCATCGAAGTGCGAGAGCACTTGATTTTGGGTCTCATCTGGCAGATCATTAGGAGAGGTCTGTTGGGAAAGATCGATATCAAGCTACACCCAGAGCTGTACAGGCTTTTGGAGGACGATGAGACCCTAGAGCAGTTCCTGCGCCTGCCTCCGGAGCAAATTCTGCTGAGGTGGTTCAACTACCACCTGAAGAACGCCAAGTGGCACAGGACGTAAGCCGGAATAGACCTTTTCTAAATGGCGATCATGGCTGACATTTGCAGTGTTACCAACTTCTCGACTGACGTCAAGGATGGCGAGAACTACACCGTCCTTCTCAGCCAGCTAGCGCCCGAGATTTGCTCTCGCTCTCCACTTCAGCAGACTGATCTTCTCCAACGTGCTGAGATGGTCCTGCAGAACGCCGATGCCCTCGAATGCCGCAAGTTCCTTACCCCCAAGTCGCTTGTAGCCGGAAACCCCAGGCTCAACTTGGCCTTCGTCGCCAACTTGTTCAACACACACCCTTGCCTCGACCCCATCACAGAGGAAGAAAAGGCCGAAATTGACGACTTCGATGCAACAGGAGAGCGTGAAGCTCGTGTCTTCACTCTCTGGCTCAACTCCCTTGACGTAAAGCCGGCTGTGCAGTCTTTCTACGAGGACCTTAAGGATGGTACCGTCATTCTTCAAGCATACGACAAGGTCATTCCAAGCAGCGTGAGCTGGCGACACGTCAACAAGCCGCGCGAAGGTCAAGAATTGATGCGCTTCAAGGCTCTCGAGAACACAAACTACGCTGTCGAGCTTGGCAAGCAAAACCAGTTCTCGCTGCCTGGTATCCAGGGCGCTGATATCACTGACGGCCAGCGAACACTTACTCTGGGTCTCGTATGGCAGCTGATGCGCAAGGACATTGTTTCCACCCTCAACGATCTTGCCCAGCAGCTCGGCAAGCGTGAAATTGCTGATGCAGACATGATCAAGTGGGCCAACGACATGGCAAGGAAGAGCGGCAAGAACAGCCAGATCCGCTCTTTCAAGGACTCCTCTCTCAGTAACGCCATCTTCCTTCTCGATGTTCTGGCCGGCATGAAGCCTTCATACGTAGACTACGACCTCGTTGCCCCTGGTCGCAATGACGACGAGTGCTACCAGAACGCCAAGCTGGCCATTAGTATTGCACGAAAGATGGGCGCTACCATTTGGCTTGTACCAGACGACATTGTCGCCGTACAGAGCAGGCTTATCACCAGTTTTATTGGTAGTCTGATGGCCACAGCTGACAAGGGCGGACAGTAAGCGGGTTGTGTTTTTCCATTGATGTCATGTATTTCTCTTTTGTACCCTTACGGAATGCGTAAACGATGTTACGCCCATTATCCGGGGGAGGAACGTGTAAACGTTACGAAAAAAAAACAAGTGTTCATTCCTTGAGGGGCTATCTTTTGGCTGTTTTCAATGGAGGGAAATAATTAGCAAACTGTTTATTTTTGATTCACTGATAAACATGTCTCACGTGAAGTGTGGTTTGAGCTTGTGAAAATGAAGCATGTGATGTACTGGGATGCGAGTTGATGCTACTTTTTCCTGTATCGTTTACTCGATCTAACCAGACACCTCAGAAAATATGGACATGCATGGTATTCGTCTGTGATACCTCATGTGAGAAACTAGCGGAGATGAGACCAGACGAAGCAGATACCGAAGCGAGCATCCAGTGAGAAACCGAACATGAGCAATCTCAGCATATTAGTAACAAGAACACATCAAGAGCAGTCTCCGTCTCTTGTATTTCCCAAACCAACATCTCTCTTAGCACCCAAACATGCCACCTCACCATCCACCCTCCAGTCCACCTATTCTCCCTTTGAAACCACGAAAGTCACCTCTACTCCATCCTATCTCTCTACGCATACCACCCTCTCCCCAGCACAACCAGCAGAAACCACCCCCTTCCTCTTCTCCCACAAAACCCTACCTCATCCACCACTCTCTCCGCTTCTCCCTCTAAAAACGCCTTCTACCTACCTGCCTACCTCGTGCCCGTTCCCCTCCATTTTCCAAGGAGCCAATGTACGTAGTACGGGAAACATATCGAACAGAATAGTCTTGCTCACCCTTTACATACATACACGATGAAGAAAAAGAAGAATGCAGACAGTAGCCATTCTGCCACCACCTCCTTACTTTTTTTGAAAAAAAAGGCTGGAAAAAGGCTGGGTCTGAGTTATAAGGGGGTGTTCTGGTATCCAAGTCTCTAGTTACAACGCAAGAATCCACGAGAAAAACGAGAAGTTTCAAAGTTTCTCTTCTCTCTCTCTCTCTCTCTCTCTCTCTCTCTCTCTCTTTTTCTCTCTTTTTCTCTCTTTACCCCCCTTCCTTAAGATATAAGGATAAGGTAAAGGAAAACAAGTAGGAGTAAGACAAAAAAAAGGTCCACCACCAACCATTATGCTCATCTCACACACATACACACACAGACAGTTAAAATCATAAAACCAAGTCAAGCAGGTGTGCAGAGAGAAATACAAACATACACACAGTCACAAAACCCCCACCATCACCATCACCATCACCACCACTTTCTTTTCTTTCTTTTCTTCCTTGCCTCAAATAGGTCTTTTACACATCGACCAAGTATCACTCGACTCGACTCGACTCTACTCACGAGTCAGAACAGGAGCCCCAAGTCCCAACTTCGTACGATTCAAATATGCCCAAAATCCTTGATAACTGATTGTCGTCGTGTATTTGGCAGCCAAGAATCAACCAAGAGGCAAACCTTTCCCCAGACCTACATGACAGCCCTCCCATGTCCACAAACAAGGATGTTTTTTTTCTCGTACATAGGCGAGAGAGAGAGAGACAGAGGGGGGGGAAGGTTGAGCCCTATATGCACGACAGCGGGGTGTGTCCACGCTGTCACAAAACTGGTGGAGACATGGAAAGGAAAACGTGGGGTACTAAGCGACACGAACGAACGGGCGCTTGCAGGAAGCTATGGCCATGATAACCAGGGGGCAGACGTGAACAACAACAACAAACGCAAACGCGTACATGGGGAGGAAGAGAACATCACAAAGGCAAAAAGGCAGCAAAGATTGTTAAAGGAGACGCAATTCATTAACTATCCACACACACGTAGCACCGATAAATTCATCACCTAACCAAGGTAGGTATGCACTTGACACCCCAACCAACTGACGCGCCGAGGCAGCGACAGATGACCAAAGCGACAAGCCCAATGCTACCCAGCTAAGCAAGCATGTAAAAGTTATGAACACATTTATAAGACATAGTGGTCATGAGGATACAAACGCCCAAGGATTGATTAGAGAACGTTTGGATAAGACCTGAGTAGATGTTAGACGACATGAAGGTGCAAGGCATGGATGAAAGAGAAGACATACCGTTGAGTGAAACCATCTACAGCCTGGAGCCGTGGACAACCTTGAAGTCAACAGCCATCTCCATACCATCGTCGTTGATGACGAGGATGCGGACGCTGCCACGGCCGTTGTCAAAGGCCTCTGTCAAGCGGGAAAGGAGACCAGACTGGTCAAGGACGGGAAGACCCTGCTTGACATCACCACCCTCGGTCATGGCGACGACGCGACCGTCCTCGCGGATGTCGAGAACACGGTACTGCTTGAAGACAGGACCAAGCATGTTCTGGACAACGACAGAGGGGGCAGGGTTGGAGATGAAGCTGGACTCCTCATGGAGCTGCTTGGTGAAGAGGTCAACACCGAGGTAGCGGTGCTGGCCAGTCTGGGAGGAGGTGGTGATGCGGATGACCTGGCAAGGGCGGCCCTGAAGGATCAGGAGATCGCCAATGCGGATGTGGTGGCAGGGGATGGTGATGGTGCTTGCGGTAGACATCTTGCGGACTGAGCGAGTAGGGACTGGCGCGGTTGCGATAGACTTGGGGGCGGGAGCAGGTGCGACAGAGACGGACCTGGGGGCTGGGGGTGGGACTGAAGAGTGGACGCGAACGACACGCTCTACAGGAGTTCCGGAGTGAATGGGGTGGGCAGAGGCAACAGTAGGAGCAGTGGTGGTGAACTTCTCCTTAACGATAACCTCCTCGCGTTGGTCTTCGTACTTGGCTCCGGCGAAAGAGTGCTCGTGAGAGTGGTGGTGGCGGTGAGGGTGGATGGGGTGCTGAACGCGGTCGGCTACCTTGTGTGCGGCGTTGGAGATTCCTTGACGAAACGAATGGTACTTGCCCTCGTTGTCGTAATATCCCATATCACGCTTGAACTTCTTGGGGGGTGCAGCAGTGGAACGAGCAGATTCTTCTACTCGGACCTCAGTTTGATGGGAGTCAACACTGTCAACCTTCCTGTTGTTGGGATAGGTACCGCGTTGGGTGGTGTATGTCTCCTTGGAGTAGCTAGCACCGGCGACGATGGGTCGGGTACGTTCACGGAACTGACGTTCAGTAACGTCGAGTTGGGATTGAGTGACGGTGGTGGCAGGGCCGTGAACAGTGTTGAAGTGTCTGTCGTAGGTTGTGTCCTGGACCTCGACTTTTGAGTGTGAAGAGGAAGGAGGAGGTTGGGATTGGTAGCTGAAGGAAGAAAGGAAGGTCAGCTTGGGGTTGGGCAAGGAAGAGCTTAGAGGAGGTGAGGGAAAAGTGGGGACTGCATGTCGCTAGGACAACAACAAACTAATGAGGCTAGCGTGGCGAGGGGGCTGGGTGCCGCTAGCGTCAGGGGGCTGGTCTGTTGTGATGATCCGTGCGAAGATGCGCTGGCAAAACAATGGAGCTTACTTACCGGTCGTGGGATCGTTCAAACTCTACACGGTCCGTACGCTGGGCGTGCTGAGCTTGCTCAGGGTGAGGCTGGGCGTGAGATTGAGCGGCGTGGGACTGAGCGTGAGAGTGAACGTGCGATTGAACGTGCGATTGAACGTGCGACTGTACGTGCGATTGAGCGTGTGACGGAGCGTGCGACTGGGCGTGCGACTGGGCGTACGACTGAGCGCGTTGCTGCTGGGGCTGGGCTTGGGCTTGAGCAGGGGCAGGGGCTTGAGGCTGAGCGTAGCGGGTGTGCTCGTGAATATGAACCTCTTCACGGTGCTGGACAGGCTGCTGCTGAGTGTGGACGTGCTGATGAGTCGACTCTTGATAGTGCTGGGACTGAGCGTGCTGAGACTGAGCGTGCTGAGACTGGGCGTGCTGGGACTGAGCAGGCTGAGAACGGCGGATTCGCTCTTGTTCGTAGATGCGAACCTCTTCCTTGATCTGAGTGTCGTGGCGACGCTTAGAACGAGAGGAAGCAGAAGAGGATGACGACGACGACGATGACGAAGAAGATGAAGATGAAGACGAGGTGGTCGATTTGGGAGGAGGGGGATGTGGCCGATGGACGGTCGCGGAGAAGGATTCGTGGATTTCTTCGTGACCTTCCCGTCCGTGTGAAGCCTGGTATTCAAGATGTGCTTCTTGTTCTACCTGAACACTGGTAGAGTCCTTAACTTCCGCGTTCCGATACGCAGACGGGAAGACACTGAAGGGGATCGGAACCTACTCGAATTAGCACAATTCCTTATTTATTCAAGTCTGGGGCGCGGGGAAAACGGCGTACTCTTGCTTCAAAATCCAGTTTGACGGAGTCTGGTCGTTCTTGCTTGAAAACCCTTCGAACCGTTCGAAAACAATTCGAAAGGAATCAAGAAAGAACTTCTTGGCTCCTTTTTAAGGTCTCACGTGGAGAGGAATTGGTGATGGGCGATTTTACTCGGGGGGCGCCAGCTTTGTGGTGTTGACGTGCAGCAGCTTCAAGATGCGCAATTGGATGCGGTAAGCGGGGTGTCGTAGTGGTGGAGGAGAGATGGAGTCAGAAAACCAACGAGGGGATCAAGTAGATTGGCGGTCAGTTAGGCCTCTGCTGGGTGTGCCGTCTCGTCTCCGCAGGGTTGTGGAGGCTGGGAAGCTCTTGCAGAGCTGTCCGAAACGGGTAAGGTCTTGTTTACACCGGGCACTAGCGCGTAGCAACATCCTGTGCCGTGGGCGGACACACGCCTGGCATCCATCAATCCACGGCCCTTTTGGCACCGAGGTAATTGCTGACGCGCCATTATCCCATCTACGGCTGTTGGCCCGGCGATGCATATCCCAAAGTGTCCCAAGGTATCGCAATCGCTGCTCTCCATCGAGGCGCTGCTCCACAGGGCTGCCGGGAGCTTCCCCGACCTGGCTGGAGCGCCATTGACCATTGCCGCCAACAGACCACCGCACGAGGGCCGGGCGGTCTTGTATTGCGTGTGCATTTGCAATTGGAGCCCGCCCAGCCTCTGCCATGCGTCATGTCGTCGATAATGCGCACATACGCGCCATTTTCAGCTGAGCCTGTCCATGTTGCACCGCAGCCAGCTCTGCATAGCTCCAACCTCTCCCCAGCCTCCCAATTTTCGGCGCGTCGCCATTGGCTGCCGGCGCGCCCAAGCTGCAGCGCCCAAGCTCCGTGGCTTGCTGTTGATCACGGATCCTCCGGACTATCACGTGAAAAGCTCTGCTCAGCTCGTGTCTGTGTCCGTGTCTGTCCATGTCAACAAACAGCACCGCGCACCACCCACCATCCAGGCGAACCGTGGTTCTCCATGGCCGCATCATCCATCGTTCCCCCATGGTGTGCGCCCAGCCCTGACATGCAGCACGCGCGGCGCCTCCAGTTTCATCACAGTGGACCGTTCAGCCCATCATAACGCCCGCCCGCTCAATTGTCCACTCTGTCAATGGCGCTCCTGCCTGCCATGCTCTTCCCGTTATTGCCCGCATCCCAGGATGCTGTCGTGAACTGACATGTCGGCAGCCCGCCAGGCAGGGTTCCCCATGGCCCTCCTGCGACAACATGTGAAAAGTCCGTCTCTTTGCTCCAGAAAAATTGCATTTCTCCGATTGCTCGTCACAGAAAAACCGGTTTCTTTGGCTGCGTTGTCACCTTTCTTTTTCGTGAGGCGACAGGCCATCCTGGGACGGTAATCTTGAGGAGCCGCCGTGTGCCCCAACGATATCCAAAGAGCAGCGCCCCCTGGCCGGACTGCTCGGCTTGCCCAAGGTCCGTGTATCAAGTCTCGACATCGATCTCGTATAGATGAATCGGCGCATCTGAGTCGTACCGTGTTTGTTTATTTGTTTGTTTGTGTGTGTGTGTGTGTTTGTTGATGTGTTTACAGATGGTGGGTGATGAGTTGCCTTGCCTGCAGGATTGTGTGTCTCGGCTATCCAGTGGGAGCAAGAGCAGACTGCAAGACGTGGAAGCTACCCTGCACCTGCTCTCTAGCCCCGCCACACCGCACCCTCCAACTTCCCCGGAACAACAAAGCAATAGTGCCATGTATGGGCTGCTTACCAACTAATCAATGCCTATCTAAGCACGCTTATCACCATCCACTAGTTTACAAGAGCTGCGAGGCCTTGCCTCATGTTGTAGCACCCGGGCACACCGGGTTGCATTAGTGTGGTTGGAACAACTCCCCTACCGAGCCCGTGGAGTCGTTGTATGCATTTAGCTGCAGATACAATCGATGCTTGTTGACTAAACAACCCACAGAAAAGTGAAAGAACGAATCCACCATTTGTTGAGTACTATCCCATAAGTCATCCATGGAACTCGCTCTTCAATAGTCCTCTTGACCATCAAGCGGGGTTCCCAAAGAAATGTTGATTAATAAAATGATTAGTGTAGAGAAAAGTAATCCCAACTATGATAATTTCTTGCCTTTTAGATATAGCAGAAGAAATCTCAACAAAAAAGAATACAGTTTCAATAGGCTTGTACAACAAATTGATTATCACAAGTTTACTGTCACCCAGTTGAGCGGAAAATACTAGAGAATCAATATCGATATTCAGGACGCTCCTAAAAATAGTAGGAACGGTCAACATCTGACAATGCACTCCACAACTTGATATATTTTGATGCAATAAATATATCAATAAATATTAGATACCGACAAAATTGGTCTATAATGTCATAAGCAAAATACTGATATTTGTTCTACACTTATGTGTAGCCTCACGTAAAGTACCGACAACATGACATAATAAGCTTCTAAATACAACAAACATATCGTTCTCAAAGAAACAGTCAGAAAACGAAACCCTCATTCATACATCTAAAAGCCATCCAGCCATGTCCTACGCCCTTGTTTACTCTATTCTTAATCTTTGCTACTTCCCGTTTCTTATACAAGCATCCAAACAAAAAAACATAAAATCCACAAAACTCTTCATCCGAGAAATACCTACTCACTCAACCCCTACCAGTAATATAATTCCAACCTCTTCCCCAATGACATGAAAATACTAATTTTCCATCTCCTCTATATCACATAGTCAAGCTAAAGAACCCAGTATTGAATCTATGACACTAGACCCACCGAATTCCCCATGAATCACCACCCAGTTCTTCACATATACGCAAGAACTAAAGAAAAAAAATGTATAAGAAAAAACCCAATGAGAGTAAACGCAACAGATAAAATATATCCCACCCAAAGATATCCAGAAAGAAAGAAACGGACAATCAACACTGAACGCTACCCTCCCTCCCTTTTCTTAATTCGAAACCCCACTATATTTCAGATAAACCAATCATGACGAAAATAAGATTCGAGTATATAACTTCAGATACAAGCAAATCATATCACCCATATACTTCCCTATTGTCGAAGAAAGGGAAAATGTATGAAAGAAAGGATCCCCCTCCCCCCCAAAAAAACCCTCCTCGTCGACAAAGTTCCAAGTCTCGGAAACGTCTTTTCAAATATTCATGAGATATTGGATTTTTGTTTCCCGCCCCCCCCCCCCTCGACATTATGTATGTCGCATACTTGCCAAGTCTCTAGCATTTGCTGGGACAAGTATCATTGCCAATAATACCTCAACAATCTACATATCATACATGCATTCATAGATAACCCTACACCTACTATTTTCCACGTTCTACAGAGCTAGCAAGAAAAATCACCGAGACGATTAATAGTAAAGGTGCGAATGAAATAGATATTAGCGACAACCCGTGCAGTGTATCTAAGAGGATAGCTAGCCAAGAGTCACTATAATTTATATATATATATTTACCATAGGTACCAAATCTCTAGGCAAGTACCCCTTCTGCTACCTGCGAGACTTCCATACTCAACACGAGACAAAAGCATTTGCATATAGTAAAACTCGTATAAATTGAACACTTTGCACATAAATCACCACTGTCACTAACATATATGACTCAAACCTATCTTGCAAAAAAAAAGTTTCAATTAATGACTTCGGTATTAACCCTCGCCACAATTTTTTCCATACAGACCCCCCAAAACCGCAAAGGGGGGGCTATAAACTATACATCCTGAAATCACAGCATGCATATCCCATCCCATCCCAACCATTCCAACATGACACTAATCATAAAAAGCCCATCTCATCCCATCCGCATTATCTTTTCCCAATCCCCTAACATCCCCCCTAAGCCCCCCTCCAGCCTTCCATCCTTTTCCAGGCAAGCCCTTCTAAGCCTTAACCGTACTCCTCTTCATGCCCTTTCTAGCATTCTTCTCGCGCTCCTTCTCCAAAAACTTGCGCTGCTCCTCGGCGCTCAAGCGACCCAACTTAGCGTCACGCTGCTCCTTCTTCAGCTTGTCCAGAGCGAGCTTGCGCTCCTCGGCCTTCTCCTCGTCTTCGGCCTTGCGGATCTTGGCAATTTGCTCGTCGCGCGTCTGCTTGATGCGACGGAGCGCTTCGGGACGGAAGTGGGCAGATGTGGCCAAGAAATCGGGGAGGCGGAGGAAGTACTGGAATAGGGGCATGGTGTTTGTGTAGTCTGATGAGTATTTGAGCGAGAGGTGAATACGCTTGCGAGGCTTGGTTTCCTCGAGACTGCTTCGTGTTAGCTCAGTTTATGTACGGGCGACTGTAAGCTTACTTCTTGGGCGCATCAATCGGCTGGTCGGTGACGATAATGGCCTCAAAGTTGTCTCCAGCTTGTTCAATGGCCTTGATGAGCTCGGGGGTGAGCAGCATATCTGTAACCTCGGCGCTCTCGCTCATGACGGTGGTCCATACTGGCAACTTGGCGTGGTCGCGGGTGGTAGTCAGAGACAAGTCGTACCGGTCCTCACGCATGCGCTTCATCATATCCTTGTGCACGACGGCAAAGACAAAGCCGTCAAAAGTGCTGTTGGAAACCTTCTTGGCATCGCCCTGACCATATGACGGAGCAATCTTGGTCTCACGGCCATCGAATACGTATGCCGTGGCCCCAACGCGCTCGATAGGAGGAGGAAAGCTTTCGAAGAACAGAGGGAGCATGTGGTCTCCCAGCCACATAAAGGGGTTGTAGCCCTTGGAGAATGTAAGCCTGAAATCGACGAAAGCCACGTTCTGGCGTCCGGTTGCGTAGGTCTGGAATTCATCGGCGGCCTTCTCCTTGAGCAGGCTGTCGACATCCGTAACAGACTGCTCGGATTGCGGGCGCGTATAGCCAACCTGGGCAAATTCCTGCGTCAGAACAGGGGCGTGTGCCTTGATCCATGTCTTCGCTTTGCTTCGGTTGCGGTTGGTGCCCAAGAGGTGGAAAGCAACAAGGAGGAAGAGGAAGGGCAGAATGTACATCTCCAGCTGGAAATCATCTATAGATGTGCGCTCCCACACGCGGTACCATGCCGTATACGGTCGGTTCGCGCCGAGGGATGTGGGAGCCGCCTGCGCAGCGCCGGTGAGAGTCGTAACGGGCGAGATGGCTGCCGGCTTTGGATCAGGAGCACCAGCATAGTCGGCAAAGTCTGGTGTTGTTAGCAGCGTGCGCATATCTTGTTGTGTTCCCGCAATAACTGGGCGTGCCATTGTGCGGGCAGTGTGGGGGCTACGTACCATCATCACCAGCAGCTGGGGCAGGTATAGGCTTCTGCCCCCCGAAGAGACCCTTGACGAAGTCTGCCATTGCGTTGACAACTCCCAATGAACAGGTGTACGTGGAGTTTTGGCGGGCGCAGGAGGTCTGGGGAAGGATCTCGGCTCGGCTTTAGTCCACCGTTGGCACTGACCTCATTTTACAGGAACTAGCCCGTATATGGAGGGGCACACTTGCGATGTCATTCAAGAGCCTCAAAGTAGCACAATATCGTGGGCGCCGTATGCGCGCACTTTTCATCCGAAGTGGAGTGGAAGATATAAGAAGATATGTGCTTTTTCCTTGGATTGCAAAACGGAAATTGTCGAAATAGTAGTCATTGACTAGACAGGCTCACTTCCGATACAAGTCGCATCCAAAAGGCAACATTGCATTATCGAGGGCCAACTTACCTAGCCAAGCCGAAGAAGGCGGAAATTTTCAACTCAAGTCACTATCACGGTCGGGTTTAGCTCAATGCAATGTCACCGCTCTGCTTTGTTACATTTGCCTAGACCTGTAAGCTTCAAGAGCGGGAGACGATATCTGGAGAACATCAAGACTAGGATGAGCCGAAAGGCGTAATGCTCTATTGATTCAAATAAGAGAGATGTTGCTGCTCTTTGCAAGTCAAACACTCGTTGGATGCTTGTACACGGACATGGATGCGTCTCTCCCAGTCCAGCCATGTGTAGATATCATGCTCGAATTGTACACCCTAGTTCTTGCCCAACCAGGTCTTGTGTCCCTACCGAAAGGATTAGCGGTATTTCTAACACAGGTAATGTCTACACGTACGAGAACAAGACGGCTCATCATGTACATGCTAGCACCGAAGCTGGTGTACAGAATGACCTTGTAACCGGGGACCATCCACTTGCCACGGCCCTGTACCAAGATATGTCAGCAATTGCCCTGCTACTATGTCGATGCTGGAGATCGATGCATCCCAATGGCTCCGTCATGTGCTCTTCGTGGTCGCATCATAGCCATGTCATGCCCTCTCTTATATCCAGGAACGCACCTTCTCCCAGGTCCTCAGTCCGTCGTGCTTTTGGTGTTCGCGCTGCCAGTGAGGCACGCGGTTCTCGCGCATAACCCAGCTGCCGGCTGTCAGTGTCGAGCTCTGTGTGTCATATCGGGGGCCTCGAAGCGGCCGGCGCCGCGCTCCCCGCAGCCCAATATGCCGTCCATAGCTCTATCCAAGACGTACCCTGCCATTTTGAAGTATGTAGATGTGTGTTTGCGTGGTTTGCGGGGGCAATTGGTGGTTTCGTGGTATGGGCGGTTTCTCTACGTCGCGAGGTCGAATGATCCATCGGCGGAAGAGAGTCGAGTGCCAAGGCCCTTGACCCGTTTGGGCCCAGCAACTTTCCGCATCTTCAGACTTGAGCGTAGGACTGCAAGACGATTGCGGCCGCCAATGGACAAGTATCACCCTCGCACCTTGTCTTGTTGATGCCACCGGCCCTCGACCGGCTCCTCGCAAGCCCGTCGGCCTTGCGACTCCTGCGATCCATTGTCAATGCCTCGGAATTCCCTGCCACTTGCTCAACAGCCACCAAGTGCTGCTCTGTCCCTCACCACCGCAATTATTCGCACAACATCACATATCGGACAGGTCCTCTCGCACACCCAAAATGGAAACGTATGAAAGAGGCAGCCCTGGAAGCAGCGCTACGAGATTCTGTCCGCGAAGCCCTTCAAAATGACGATGCCAATGACGCAGTCAAACCGACAATCGACATATTCAAGGATCATGCCGTGCCTTTGACCACGCGTGAGGGCGATCCTACACAACTCGCCACCGTTCTTGCATATGAAGAGAGAATCAACGGGGCAGAGGGTATCCGGAATGTCTGGCGAAGCATTCGTTACCACGGCTATTCGCTACCTACTGAGGATACACCGGACGCCGAATTTCTGTGGGGAACTTCCATAAAGCATCACCAGGTCGTAACGAAGGCCGTGGAGCATGCAGGAGAATTACTTTGCGAGACGGGCAAGACGTTCCCCCGTTTGTACGCCTTAGTCATGAGCCATTGGCTTCCTAGGAATCCCAGGGCAGCGTTGAAATATCACCATGTGCTGGTGAATAGCCTGAATCTCAAGAAACTCCCTTTGCGCGAATTGGCACGTTCAGGTCGCCTTACTTTCAAGAATGATGCATACGAAGTCTTGAGGGAGATATATGAGCATAGCAACGAACGGGACCTCTATAACGAAGTGGTACCGGCCTTGATAGACAAACGTGCCATCGCAATAGCACGCCATTGGCATATGACTTGCACTGAGCGCGATGACATGCCATCAGAGGATGTTTCATTGCACCCTGTCGTTCGCCTCTTTATTGTCGAAGCAACAGCCCACAAAGTACAGGTCGATGTGACAGGGACAAGGAAGGTTCTGCACAGTGAAAAAACAAAGTACAGTGAGAAGCTCATGCGCCGCTTGTCAGGTCCTGATACTGCACCCGTTCGATTTGAAGATTCATTTGTTGCCCGCATGTTCGCAACCCGGACCTTCTCGCCGGCTTCCGTCGTACATGGGCTCTCCATGGTGGGAGTGAACGAAATTGGACCACTGGCTGTGCTTACAATGGCTAGACAGACACAGCCCATAGAAGAGCTCCAAAGTAGATTCGAAGAGCTTAGGGCTGCTGGTATTGCTTTGCAAGGCTGCGTCTTTTCATTGGCTTTGGAGAAGTTTGTTTCGGAGCAGAAATGGGAACTGGTGCGAAGCATAGTTGAAAGTGACCAGCATCCAGATGTATTTGGCGACGCTGAGGTGCAGCGGACACTGCTCGACTTTTACCTTGAACAGGGCGATCGATTGCAAGCTCAGCGCACCCTAGCTATCCTTACTCTCTTTCATAACGATCCAAGTCGAGAGTCCTGGAACCTCCTTTTGCAGACTTGCATCACACGTACCGGACCGGAGCATGTTATGGCAATACTTCAAGACATGCGCGCTAAGAACATCATGTTGACATCGGAGTCAATCATGGCTATCAAAGGCTTACTGCGTCGAAGAAATAGAGGACACAGGCCTGTTGCCTCCCACCAAAAGACGTACGATGATCTCCGATTCGTAAGTCGTACTTTCATGATGATCCTTGAGATGGGAATGGGAGCCATCTCTCCGCTCCACTGGCGCGAGGTCATTCGCCGATTCGGTATGGAAGGCAGGTTGAGAGAGCTACGCCGCCTTCTCCTCTGGCTTCTCTGCTGGTACGCGCCTAGAAGCCACCTCCAATTCGCGACATTACCCAAGTCACCTTTTCTGAAATCAGCGACCGCAAAGCTACGTGCTTTCCACCCAGAGCCTAACCGCTACTTCAACTTTCCCGGGACAATCATACAACGGCAGAACAAATTTCATCCAGTCAGACAACTCTTCCAACCCTCGCTCATCCAAGGACTCATCAAATGGGGCTTCAAAGCCGGATTACTTCCCAACGCCACCCTGGAACAAAACATACTCAATTCCAGATTCGCAAAGAAACACTACCGCCGCCGCTTACTCGAAAGCCATCTCCTCGGGCGCCTGGAGTGGAGTATTGGCCTTCAAACCGTAGTCCAACTGCGCGATCTCGGCGTATACGTACACTACCATACCGTTCTCAAAGCCCTCCAGGAGCAGTTCGTAATTATGTTCGGTCGGGGTCATTCACGCATCAAAGAAAACATGATTATGGAGCGCGTCAACACTCGCCCTTACGCTCAGTACATCCGCGAAGTCAACAAAATATGGGGCAGCCCGCTGTTTCGAGAACCACAACTCTTTGCCTCCGGAATGGTGCATCACCATATGTGGCATCCGCGTATGCGCAGGAAGATTAATCGCAGGGCTTCTATCAATCTTGTTGATATTCTGGGTCCGGACTGGCGGGAACGACACGGTGAGTGGCAGGCGATGACACCTGAGAGCCCTGCGAAAGGCGATGTTGCAGAGTCTTTGGATCATTTGAAACGCTCTTTTGAGGTACAGGCTGAAGCTCTGAATCGAGACCCGGAATCTACTCTTCGTGCGATGGGAAAGGCTATGGACGACTTGGATAGAGTTGAGACGGACGATGAAAATGGTGTACGCGTCACAAAGGTTACAAGATGAGGGCGCCTCATCCACCGTACAAGCTATATGGATAATCAGAATCGACTTACTTTGACCACTTGCGCATTCTAATACAATGTTTTCACTATCGATGTGCCTCACATCCTTTCCATATACACCATAAAAAAATCACTCTTGAATTCACTTCCCATCACATACCATCAAATACTGTGTTTTTTTGTTTTCAATCCACGCAGATCATACATTCAACATTCTTCGTTACATGAATTTAAAAAAACACCCCCCTTCCCCCTTTCTTTACGCATCAGTCCCCTTATACATATCGCCTAGACTCGTCTCCGCCCTCACCGCATCCTCATGATAATGCGCATTCGCCTTGCTCACACTCGTATCCAGCTCCTCGAAGCGCCTCAGATCCATGGGTTCCGCTAGCAGCGGGATGACGTAGGGGTCAAACGTCTTCCAGTAAGGGTTGTTGAGATGGTATTGCTGGGACTATGATTCATCCATGTATCAGCACATACAATTGGTCTTTTCTCTTGTCCTTGTGCATGTCATGTGCAAAAAAAGAGGCTCTCTCTCTCTCTCTACATCTGACGGGTGGTGGTGGTGGTGATGGTCGGGGAGGAGTAGGAGGAGCGGAAAAAAAGGGGGGATTTAACGTACACTCTCCTGCGCATACCTCTCCACGATACAAAACTTGCGCGGGTCCTTGGTGTCCTGCATGACGAACCAGCTCAGCGTCTCTTTGTCCTGGCTGTAGACCTGGCTAGCTTCGACGAGCTTGGCGCTGAGCTTGCGGATGCTTTCGGCATCGTCTTTTGCGACGAGGTGGACGACGATTGTGTAGACCATTTTTTTTTACTCTCTTTCTCTCTTTACAATTCCTTGATGTTTTCTGTTTGGATGGGTATGTAGGTGCTGGATGGATGGAGCACGTGAGACGAGTGCGGATAGTAGTAGTAGTAGTAGTAGTAGTAGTAGTAGTAGTAGTAGTGTGGGTATGTCAATTGAGCTTCGTGTATATTCGTCTTAATCTTGAGAAAAGAAGAATAGGAAGAAGGAAGCTATGCTCAATGCCCTCAACGGAGATTTTTCTACGCGATTTGCAGCCTAGTGACGTATCCGCATGCATGGGTTTGGGGCGGTCGTGGGAACAACGACCCCGCCCCGAGACGGAAAAAAGTGGAGTCTACAGAAGACAGAGGTTAGGTGATCTGCGTGTCGCCTCACACTCGTGATTCAGAGAATGCTTTTCCTTCTCGGACCGATCGGGATTGGAATAGGAGGGGGAGGAGAGTGAGATTATGGGGAGAAAAAGGAGGGTTAGAGAGGGATTGTCAGAGACTGGGTATGGATGTGGGTATTGGATTGAGTGGAGGTGTGCTCATATCCTCCCTCTACTACGTACTCATAAGGCGCTTTTCGCTGCGCTTGGCAATTGGTTATTGAGCGGACTATGTTTGAGTATTATTGTCCGATAAGATGTTCATAATCGTTATATTGTACAGTACAAATACACTACAACAACTAATTTGAAAAGTTTGATTTCGCTACATGTATTAAAACAGACAAGGGCCAGGAGAAAACATGTGCCTCCCAACACAGCCTCCTCCCTGCCTCATCTATCCCCCTTCATGAAAACTACTTTGCTTCCCTCTCATTCTCTCAATCTAATTGATAGTGAGAGTAGAAAATTTCCCAAAAAAGCTTGCGCACTAACAACGCTAAAGTTACACTATCGCCGTCCCAGTCATTTCCCTCACAGCCGAAAGGAAAAAAGCAGCACAAATATCTCATAAAAATGCCATGCCATGCCGTAAGCGCATCAAAAGCGAAAAAAAATACGTGAGAAACGCATAATTACGCCTTGCTCAACATCTTGAGTACCTCTTCCTTCTCACTTGTCGGTAGCGTGCTGAGCAAGCTAATGACACCCTTCAAGCCACCCTCACGGTCCTTGCGCATGAGTTGTGCAATCTCATCCGCAATACCGTCAGTCTTGAGTTGCTCCATCTTCTCGCTAACCAACGGCCTGTTCTCTTCGTACCATGTGGCTGCGGCCATGTCGTCTTGCTCCCAGTTGGGGATGCTGGACAGGTGCTTCAGCATCTCAAGGCCACGAGCACGGGTGGCTGGGTCGGCCAAGGGACTCTCGTGTGTTGGCGAGGCAGCAGAGGCGAACTTCTTGAGGATGTACTCCTCGTTGAGACGGCGGCGGAGGCGCCAGTAGAAGAAGCGGCGGGCGTTTTGCCAGCGAAGTCCCTTGCGGATGACACCCTTGGCTTGCATGCGACCAGCGCGGTCGTGAAGATCAGCGAATTGAATGGCAATCTGACCGTAGATGGGAAGAAGCAGCTTCTCACGCTCATTCATCTTGGCCTTGATTTCCTTGAGTTCGGCCTCTGGTGTATCCTTGTCGTTCAGCTTGCGCTTAAGCTCACCATAGACGGGGTCGTTGCGGGCCATGGTGTCGAGCTGGCGCTCCTTGCGGTACTTGATGCCA
This sequence comes from Bipolaris oryzae ATCC 44560, assembly GCF_000523455.1. Taxonomy (NCBI): domain Eukaryota; kingdom Fungi; phylum Ascomycota; class Dothideomycetes; order Pleosporales; family Pleosporaceae; genus Bipolaris; species Bipolaris oryzae. The sequence goes on along the minus strand of NW_006911414.1, from coordinate 9,214 downwards.
ACGATACCTTCGGGCTCGAGAACACCGCCGCGAGAGTCTTCGTCGGCGTACATCTCCATGAATTGAGGGTTGATGGTAGGATCGACGACGACCCATGATCCACCACGGAGCTCGCCGAATGGAGGAATGTAAACGAAGACGGGCTGCTGGTACTTGACGAGGCCATCGACAATGTACGAACCGTACTTGAGGACTTCGTTGTACATGTCGCGCTGACCACCAGAGAAACCACGCCAGTTGGCAAGGATCATCAGCGGCAGTTGCTCACCGTTGTTGAAGTCCTTGATAGCTTGGGCAGTCTTGAATGCAGAGTTGGGGTACCAGACACCACCAGCCTCAGATGTAACTTGCTCGATCGAGTCTGGGTTGGCGGGATCGGCAGGCGTGACATTCTCGACCGAGCGGGTCTCGACAGCGATGACACCAATGGGAATGCCACCGAGGCGAGCACGACCGACGACAACAGTCTTAGCCCAACCACCAAGAGTCTCTTCAAACGAACCGCGATCAAAGAGACCAGATTGGAAGCCATCTTCGTCCTCCTTTCCAGCAATGAGATGTCTGACATCGTACGCAGACTTACCAGGGGGATAGTAGGTGATGTCGCGGTCCCAGGCGTCAGCCGAAGGAGAAATCGGGACAGGGTTGCCCTTCTTGTCAGGAACGTAAGACAGCCACTTGACGATCTTGGAAACACCCTCGAAGTCATCACCGGCAGTCGAGTGTGAAACACCGTTTCGGTACATGATCTGTGTGCCACCAAGCTGGAGGTTAGAGGTGTAGACCTCACGACCAAGCAGCTTGTTGATAGCCTGAGCACCAGTGAGGATAATTGGCTGGCCCTCAATCTGGATGGCACGCTGACCGAGACGGACAAGGTAAGCACCGATGCCTATCAAATGTTAGTAAGTTGTTGCACAAATCGTAATCGAAATACATACCAACTGAACGGCAAGTGACCAAAGTGATGGTGAAGATGTCCTCGTAAGCCCTTGATGTCTCACCAGCAATGAGACCAGAGCCACGGAGGGACTCAACACCGAGACCATCCTCAGCACCAATGATGGTAGTAATCTTGTAGCGTGTCTCACCACCATCCTCGACCTTCTCGCAGATGACGTCCTTGCGCTTGCCATCAACAAAGTGCTCGTACTTCTCGGGTGTCAAGTAGAGGTAGTCGAAACCAGCCTCGGGCTTTTCAGGGACCTTCCATGCGACAGAGAAGTGAGGAATGAGCTCTTCGGCAAGACCAATTCGTGCACCAGAGTTGGCAGACAGGTAGATTCGGGGAATGCCAAGCTTACGTGCGAGCTCAGAGCACTTGTGGAAGAAGTTATCTTCCGCAGGTCCGAAGGAACCAATCTTGTAGGTGATGTCGTTGGCGATGATGATGAAGCGGCGGCCACGCGGGTATTCGGGCGTCTTGGCAGTCACAATCCAACCGACCATACCAATATTGTTCTGGCCAGGGTCGCGGTTGACCTCAGCAAGGTTCTCAGTATCATCAAGCACCAATTCGTAGTACTCGAGGCACTCTCCCTTGGCTGGCTGAGTCTCGCGGAGGGAGGGCTGCTTCTTGATAGCCTCGATCCAGCTGTTCTCCGTGGCTTGACGGAAGAGCTCTGGGAAGTCGTACACGTACTGAGTACCCATGAGATGGGCCTTGTACCTCTTGGGCTGAAGAGCACCCTTGGTAGGGTAAGGAGTGGAAACTGGCTGCAAGTGAAGCGAACCAATCTTGTTGGTTCCGCCAATGCTGTGGAAGAGCCACTTGCCAGCCTTCTCAGACTTGCGCTCAGCGTACATCTCCACCTCGATGACGTATCCAGAGGTGTTGGTGATGATCACACGGAGTGGGTAAGGAATGCCAGTCTGAGGGTCAGTCACGATGATGCGGATCTCAGCACCAGTGACACGGAGGCGCCAGAGTCGTCGACCGAAACGCTCCAAGAAACCGCCAATGGCCTCTTCAACCTCAGTGGGGTTCAGAGGGAAGACGTGAGAGAAGTTGATGAAGATGTGGTTCATGTCAGCTTGCGTGGTGCCAACAATCTCCAAAGCATCCAGAATATCAGTCATCAACCTATCCGTCTCAGAGATCATGTACTCAGCGGTAGGAATCTCCTCTCGGAGACGGCCAGATCGGACGACCGCCCTCAAGAAGTAGCGCTTGTCACTCTCGGCACCCTTGCCAATAGCCTCATAGATGTGGATATTTCGGTTCTCCGTGAAGACTGGCTTGATGTTGAATTTGGAGAGTCTGCCAAGCTCAAGCTGGAAGGCAAGAGCAGGCTCGACGTGACGGATACTGGCATCTTCCTCGTAGTTGGGTCCACGGAAAGTGTAGTAGCCGGGGTAAGTTCCGTCCTTGTGACCGCAGATGAAAGAGATGCGGCGAATACGGCGCGACAGAAGCTCTGTCTTGAAGCCCTCGACGATAGGCAGGATGCGGTCGAGGATCTCCTTGTCATCGTTGCCCTCAATATCGCGGACAGCGACGTTGAGGACACCAGTGAGCTCATCACTGTGCTTGGGCTCGTTGACACCAGTCGTAGGAGTGCGCTTCATGGTCAAACCCTCCCTCAAGCCAGTACCGGCCTTCTTCTCCTTGCCAAGGTTGGGGAAAATGTCCAAAGCCTTGCTGATGAGTTCATCGGCATCATCAAGGAAGTCGACAGGGACGACAACACCCTTCCTAGTGGGCTCACCCTCAAAGCGGTTCTGCCATGCGGTCATGTCGCTCAGGGACTGGATGCGAGGCGGGCGCTCAAATCCTGGTGTGCTTGGTGTGCCAGGCTCCGAGGGCTCTACGGCGAGGCCGTACTCGGCCTCACCGACCTTGCGGAGGATGAAGTCCCAAGAAAGGAAGCATTGCTGCTCGCCCTCGTTGTGGTAATTGATGTTCTGGAGCTGGTACGCACGGTAAGCACGGCGAGTGTACACCTCCAGGGCAGCAAGAGCAACCCAGGGATCAGAGTGGACGAAGAACTGGGTCAACACGTCAAAGACAGTGTACCTAGAATCGACAACCTCCTTGATGACCTCAAAGTTGGGCTCACGGTGGTCCCATCCGCTCTCACCGTAGCGAGACTCGACAACGGAAGAGCGCAGAATGTGCTCCATCTGTGCTGTACGCTCCTCGAGCGAGGGCATAGCGCACTGAATGAGGACCTCACGAGCCTTGAGGGAGACCTTGGCAGTCTGCCTGGACTCGAGCTCAGTAAGCTTCTTGAGAATCTCCTTGAAGTACTTGGACACGTTGCCGACACCGGGCTTGTTGGGTCGGTAGAGGTCAAGGATGGCGATGACAAGGTTGTTCTTCGCGCCAACCCTGGTGTGAGACAGGACAGTCTGGACAACGCTGGTGATGTTGTCACGGTTCTCGTCACGGAGCTTGAGGATAACTTCCTCATCACGCGATGTGCGAGACGAGAAGAGCGACTCAGTAGCCCAGTACATCTCCAAAAGCTTGATCATGACACTGTACTCGTGTGCCTTGAGACCCTCAGAGTAGCGGTCAATGACATCAGCCAGAGGCGCCAAAGAAGCCTTGAGCAGCGCAACGTCGCCCTTGGCTACGTTCTCCTCTACGAACTTCTGGAATGCCTTGTTGAGCGCCTTACTAGGGAACTCAAGGTTACGGCTGTGGGCTTTGTCGACAATCTGGGAGAAGGTAGCATCGAGCTTCTGAGGCATACGGGCGTGAAGAGCAGACGCTTGGGCGCTCCACTCTCCATAGGGCAGCTCGGGATCCCTGAGGACATCAACAAGCTCCTTGAGGGTGCTCTGCATGATGACCTGGTTGTCGAAACCCTGGAAGATGTTCTCAAGAATGTAGTATAGGTAGTTGAAGCGCTGCGGGGGCTTGGCTCCGGGCACTTGAGGTGCACCAAGGTCGGGAAGCTGGCCTGTGAAGTTCTGGGCGGTCTTGACCATGGATGGGTCATCAAGAGCCAGGACAGCGAGAATGTCACCAGCTTCGAGCGTGGCTCCTGGCTGCTTGATCAGGTTGACCATACCGGCCTCCTGTGCGATCAAAGGCATGTACATCTTCATGACCTCAACCTCGGCAAAAGGTTGGCCCTTGTCAACGTGCTCGCCGTTCTCAACGAGGAACCTGACGAGCTTACCAGGCGAAGGGGTTCGCAGTTGAGTGGGGTCGTTCTCTTGCTCGAGGAGACAAGTCTTACCGTCAACCGAGAGACGGGTGGCGCCGACTTCCTCCTTCCAGTAGACGTTGTGCGACTTTCCGCTGAGCAGGATCAAGAGACCGCCATCGGCAAGTGCCCTGATACCGACCGAGCACTTTGTTCCGTTGATGAACAGAGTGAAGCTGTCAATGGTCGATTTGGTAGCGGTAAACTTGTATCGGTTGCCCTCGTAGATGAAGTCGATAGGGAAGACTGTCTTGAGCACATCCTTTGACGGAACCTGACCCTTTTGCAGACTAGCAGTGTATTCGCTGATGCAGGCCTCGCTCGCAACGTGGGCCTTGGTAACAGCACCGCAAATGACAGCAATCATGGTGTCTGGTCGCTCAGCAGTCAACTTCTTGGAAATGAGCTCGTCGAGCCAACCAGTTGTGATGGTGTTCTCCTCGAAAGCAGGCGTCTCGAGCAACTTGATGAGGTACTCAACAGTCGTTCGGAAGTCACCACGAATGCTCAACTCCTTGAGCGCAACAACCATGTGCTTTCGCGATGCTTGTCGGTTTTCGCCGTAAGCGAAAATGTGACCGAACTGGGAGTCAGAGAAGCTGTGAATGCCACCAGCGGAGCTGACGGAGAAGTAACCCCAGACGTTGGAGCTACTCCTGAAGTTGAGGTCGTGAATGGTACCACCAGATGGCTTGAAGCCCTCATCGGGATCTTCAGAAGTGATACGGCAAGCCGTGCAGTGACCCTTGGGAGTAGGTCGTCGCTGGCTCTTGGCGCTGCCTTCGGTGGAGAAGTCAAAGTCGATGACAGAGCTGGAGTGGGGATCAGCGCCGTACAGGAGACGAATGTCACGGATACGGTGCAATGGGAGACCCATGGCGATCTGGAGCTGGGCGGCTGGGAGGTTCACGCCCGTTACCATTTCGGTGGTAGGGTGCTCGACTTGAAGACGAGGGTTCAGCTCCAAGAAGTAGAACTTGTCGTCAGCGTGCGAGTAGAGGTACTCGACAGTACCGGCAGAGACGTATCCGACGAGCCGTCCGAGCGAGACGGCAGCCTTCTCCATCTCCTGGAAGGTCTTTGAGCCAGCAACTGTTACCGGTGCCTCCTCAATGATCTTCTGGTGTCGTCGCTGTACCGAACAGTCACGTCCGAACAGCGAAATGTTGTTGCCGTACTGGTCAGCCAGCAGCTGGACTTCCAAGTGACGTGCGCTGCCCGCCAACTTCATAATGAAGATGGGCGATCCAGGAATCTCAGAGGCAGCCGCCTTGTAAAGCTGCTCAAAGTCTTCTTCGCGCTCGACCTTTCGGATACCCTTGCCACCACCACCTTCTGAGGCCTTGACCATGACGGGGAAGCCAATCATCTTGGCCTTCTCAAGACCCTCTTCCCACGACTTGGTGCAACCCTTTTGGTAGACGTCGTCTTCGACTGTGACAATGCCGTTGCTATCAACCTTGACCTCATCAACACCGGTTCCTGACCATGGAATGCATGGTACGCCAGCATGTTGTGCGACAATTGTGGAGGAGATTTTGTCACCAAGCGAGCGCATGGCGGATCCGGGAGGACCGATGAAGATGATCTTCTTGGGCGAAGCGGCAAGCGATTCGGGGAGCTTGGGGTTCTCCGAGGCGTGTCCCCTAGAAACGCAATGTCAGCCCGATTTGCCCCTCCCAATTCATGTAGAGAACACGCACCATCCTGCCCACACGGCGTGAACATTCATTCGCTCGGCCACATCGACAATGAGCTCAACATTGGCGTAGTTGTTGTTGTTGGTACCGCCGGGTACCTGCATGTACCTGTTAGTTGGTCCTCCATTTGTTTTGCCGCTCCCAGGCTTTGCAAGTGGCAACATACCTCAACGTATTGATCCGCCATGCGGATGTACTCTGCGTTGGCCTGGAGATCCTCAGGTGTCGCCATGACGGTGAATTGAATCGCCCGCTCATCGCCAAACGTCTCGTATGCCCATTTCCGCACAGAGCGGATCTCTTTGACAGCGGCGATACCGTTGTTCGCAATGAGAACCTGCGGGGAAAGCCCGAAGTCAGCGCGTCCAAACTCCAAATAACATTTTTTTTTGCCAGGAGGAGATTCTCTTACATTGGTAATGACTGTGTGTCCATCGTGCGCTGCCACAAAGTCCTTGACTTTGCCGGGAGAGGCTACGCTGAGGTTGTTGCCGCCGATAAAGTGCGGAGCAAGATCGAACTTGGCTGAGTAGGAGCTCAGGGAGCCATTGGCATCCCCATTGACTCCGTTCTGAGCAGCTCCGGCCATATTGTTTACTGGTGATCCCATGCAACTAGGAATTAGTTGGATGTAGAGGGAGTTGGGAGGGGAAAGTTTGGTCGGAACTCAGGTCGGCGAGTGATCGGGTAATTTTCCACTGAGTAATGGGCAAAGCTGGAGCTCGGCCTTTAGTGTCGTAGATCTACAAATGAGACCCAACGTCGGTTGGTCTGCAAGAAAAACCGGATGCACACACCCTCTTGTTTGGAGACGTGTGCAGTTGCTGTTTTAACGAGTCTGTCGGTGGGAGGACCCGAGCAGAAATGTTAGTAGACTACAGCTGGAGTATCGGAGGGGAAGGCCGCTCAAAAGCAATCTTCCGATACTAAAGGCGTCCAAATGTGTATGTTGCGGGCGCCGGGAGGAGAGCACCTGCAAACAACGATTGGACAGTGGGGGAGAGAAGTGTTGTAGGGCAAGATACAACACTGTAGTATGTATGTATGCGGGCGTGTGTAGTATGTACAAGTGAGGTGAGAGAGACTTGAGAGAGAGAGAGGGAGGAAGGAGGAAGCAAAGTGAGGAAAGAGGGAAACAACAGCAGTCGCAAAGTTGCCGGGCGAGGACTTGTGTAAGTATTAATTTTTTTCTCAAGGAGGGTCGCGGAACACCCCAATGCCCTTCCCGAAGAGCTGTTGAGCTTGAGCCGAAGCTGGACATTGCCCAGCGATGCCAAACCTGGGATGGGCCCTTGGACCACGTACCCCATGCCGCCCCTGGCCATGTCGCGATCTGCTCCCAAGCCACCGTACATGGTGGGCGTCGGAATTCGGTCGGAACTCCTTGGTGTAAGCTAAACGCGACTCCGCTCGGAAAAAAAAAACTCCATAACTTCTTGACGCTGCAAAATGCTCACTAGAAGATTCCATTGTGCAACCCGGTGTCCACAGAGTGGCCCATGGGCCGACAGAACCAAGCGTGTAGTACAAAGAGGGTGGGCATTGGCCGCTATGGCGGTGCCAGCAATCGGCGTGTTGGGAGAGCCAGTTCCGAATTAGTTTGTTCTTGCGAGCGAGAGGGCCACCCGATCGCGACCTCACCTTTCACTATCTCTCAGCAAAAACAACGTTATTCTCTAGGCACATCGCCCATGCCGCCCGTCCCGCTTCCATTGGCCCCCACTCGCAACTCTGTCCCTGAGTTGCGGCCAAAATCGCAGTTGCGATGCCTCAATGCCCCTTTGCCGTCCTCCCTTACCCCTCCCGCTCAACAAAGTCGCCCATGTTGCCCCCCCACCAATTCCTCCGATCGCCCTCTTTTCTGTTCACCGCCAGCCCAACACGCTTTCCCCACCGCAGCCGCAAACTTTTTGCCCAGCGCTTACTTGCAATCAATGTCAGACTGAACATAGATAGAATCCAAGGCACAAGACAATCAATAAACCCGCCCCGTGTCCCGTTCCATGACCGCAGCTGCTTGCCTTGTCACTACTTTTGGTCGTTCAATGATGATGCTCGGGTCTCCTCCTCCGGTATGTCTCTTCCATCGGACTCCGTCGCAAGCCGCCCAATCAGCGCGTCCTGAAGCCCCCCTCAACCAACTCTCGGATCATATCAAGAGACACCTACACACACCCGTCCTCCTCGGAGCATATCGCACTATGCTCGAATCAACCAGATGAATGACGCCTCTTTCTGAATAAAATAAGGATTACACCGTATGAATGAGAATAGGGTTTACACCGTAGTCCCCTAGACACTAGAAAACGGTAAGAAAGAAAAAGGACCCCAAGTAACTTTACGTCCGAATGCTTCATCTTCTTCCCGTGATGCGGCCGTACATGCGGAATCTTGGCGTAGGTGCCCGCAAATCGCTGCTAAGGCACCTATCTCTCGTGCGTGTGTTTATGCTTTGGATAACGTGTTATGCATAAGAAAAAAACTGCTTATAGGGGGGGGGAGGAGCGGACCGGCACAAAAAATAAACTATCCAGGAGACATTACGGAGGTGCCTTTCAAAAGTTCTGTCTGACGCTAATTTCGGCGCTTCGGCGTAACTATTCTTAGCATAACTCTTACCTTTAAGCTAAGCTATTAATTAGTTATAGTTATCTATCTACTATAGCTCCTAATACTAATTCTTATACCTATACCTTAATTATAATATTAAAGTTATCTCCTATTAGTAAGTTAATATTATAGATCTTAGAGCTAACTAGTATCTATTCTTATATAGTTAATTATATCTATAGTAGAGCTATTACTACTAGCTTTAAGCTAAATATTCTCTCTCTTAAGATTCTTCTATACTATATTTAGAATACCTCTTACTTTAGTAGATTTACTAAGTAGATAGAGAAGATAAAAGAGTAGATATTTTAATAAGTATAATATAATAGATATAAATAAAAAAAGATCTATACTAACCTTACTAGTATGCTTAGTCTTTAAAGAGTTAAAATCTCTATCTCTACTATCTAGAGAGTATTAAGAGTAGTAGAATATAGAAAGACTAAGCTAATAAGGAAGCCTAGATTAATATAGAAGATAAAGAGTACTTATCTTAAGTAGATATTAGAGTATAAGAACTAAACGTTAGAGAACTAAAAGAATATTATCTAGATAGATAAGATATCTATAGTAATTAACTACTAATATAGAGGCTATAGAGTCTAAAGAAAAGTAGATAAGAGAGTAGTTAAGAGCTATATTTATAAAAGATAGAAGAGATACTCTAAGTTTATATTCTAAGGCTACTTCTTATATAATAAGAAAGATCTATACTATATCTATTAGCTAGAGATAAAGATAGAGAAA